>NW_026696436.1:0-144032 GCF_030435755.1 Ochotona princeps
AACCACTCGGCTGATTCTTCTTCAATATGCGCTTCACCAACATGCAGTGTTTCCTTGATTGAATTAGCTCTCACACCAATATTTGCGCCTAGAGCCTTTGCATTGAGGGCTATCTAAAAACAGCTTTGGCGCTGAAGTTGCCTGTGAATGTGGAGTTGGTGGCATGTGAAACCCGCATGTGGAGCATTGGTTTGTGTGGGAAGCTCACCAAACTTCATTTCAGTCCTAGGCACTCAAAAGGCATTAAGCCTAGAGTGTGAAAACTGAGTTTCCTTGAGAGCTGCTTGGAAGCCTGATGGTGTGTGAAGTTAGTGAGCCAAATGGAGTTGTTCTCCCACAAGAACCACTCGGCTGATTCTTCTTCAATATGCGCTTCACCAACATGCAGTGTTTCCTTGATTGAATTAGCTCTCACACCAATATTTGCGCCTAGAGCCTTTGTATTGAGGGCTATCTGAAAACGGCTTTGGCGCTGAAGTTGTCTGTGAATGTGGAGTTGGTGGCATGTGAAACCCGCATGTGGAGCATTGGTTTTATGGGATGCTCTACCAGGTTCATTCCTAGATAATGCACTCAAAGGGCATTAAGCCTAGAGTGTGAAAACTGAGTTTCCTTGAGAGCTGCTTGGAAGCCTGATGGTATGTGAAGTTCGTGAGCCAAATGGAGTTGTTCTCCCACAAGAACCACTCGGCTGATTCTTCTTCAATATGCGCTTCACCAACATGCAGTGTTTCCTTGATTGAATTAGCTCTCACACCAATATTTGTGCCTAGAGCCTTTGTATTGAGGGCTCTCTGAAAACGGCTTAGGCTAGGAAGTTGTCTGTGAAAGTGGAGTTGGTGGCATGTGAAACCCGCATGTGGAGCATTGGTTTGTGTGGGATGCTCTACCAGGTTCATTCCTAGATAATGCACTCAAAGGGCATTAAGCCTAGAGTGTGAAAACTGAGTTTCCTTGAGAGCTGCTTGGAAGCCTGATGGTGTGTGAAGTTAGTGAGCCAAATGGAGTTGTACTCCCACAAGAACCACTCGGCTGATTCTTCTTGAATATGCGCTTCACCAACATGCAGTGTTTCCTTGATTGAATTAGCTCTTACACAAATATTTGTGCCTAGAGCCTTTGCATTGAGGGCTATCTGAAAACGGCTTTCGCGCTGAAGTTGTCTGTGAAAGTGGAGTTGGTGGCATGTGAAACACGATGTGGAGCATTCGTTTGTGTGGAATGCTCTACCAGGTTCATTTCTAGATAATGCACTCAAAGGCCATTAAGCATAGAGTGAGAACTGAGTTTCCTAGAAAGCTGCTTGGAAGCCTGATTGTGTGTGAAGTTAGTGAGCCAAATGGAGTTGTTCTCCCACAAGAACAACTCGGCTGATTTTTCTTCAATATGCGCTTCACCAACATGCAGTGTTTCCTTGATTGAATTAGCTCTCACACCAATATTTGCGCCTAGAGCCTTTGCATTGAGGGCTATCTGAAAACGGCTTTCGCGCTGAAGTTGTCTGTGAATGTGGAGTTGTTGGCATGTGAAACCCGCATGTGGAGCACTGGTTTGTTTGCGATGCTCACCAAGCTTCATTTCAGTGCTAGGCACTCAAAGGGCATTAAGCCTAGAGTGTGAAAACTGAGTTTCCTTGAGAGCTGCTTGGAAGCCTGATGGTGTGTGAAGTTAGTGAGCCAAATGGAGCTGTTCTCCCACAAGAACGACTCGGCTGATTCTTCTTCAATATGTGCTTCACCAACATGCAGTGTTTCCTTGATTGAATTAGCTCTCACACCAATATTTGCGCCTGGAGCCTTTGCATTGAGGGCTATCTGAAAACGGCTTTGGCGCTGAAGTTGTCTGTGAATGTGGAGTTGGTGGCATGTGAAACCCGCATGTGGAGCATTGGTTTGTGTGGGATGCTCACCAAGCTTCATTTCAGTCCTAGGCACTTAAAGGACACTAAGCGTAGAGTGTGAAAACTGAGTTTCCTTGAGAGCTGCTTGGAAGCCTGATGGTGTGTGAAGTTAGTGAGCCAAATGGAGTTGTTCTCCCACAAGAACAACTCGGCTGATTCTTCTTCAATATGCCCTTCACCAACATGCAGTGTTTCCTTGATTGAATTAGCTCTCAAACCAATATTTGCGTCTAGAGCCTTTGCATTGAGGGCTATCTGAAAACAGCTGTGGGGCTGAAGTTGCCTGTGAATGTGGAGTTGGTGGCATGTGAAACGCGCATGTGGAGCATTCGTTTGTGTGGGATGCTCACCAAGCTTCATTTCAATCCCAGGCACTCAAAGGGCACTAAGCATAGAGTGTGAAAACTGAGTTTCCTTGAGAACTGCTTGGAAGCCTGATGGTGTGTGAAGTTAGTGAGCCAAATGGAGTTGTTCTATCACAAGAACCACTCGCCTGATTCTTCTTCAATATGCCCTTCACCAACATGCAGTGTTTCCTTGATTGAATTAGCTCTCATACCAATACTTGTTTCTAGAGCCTTTTTATTGAGTGCTATCTGAAAACGGCTGTGGCGCTGAAGTTGTCTGTGAATGTGGAGTTGGTGGCATGTGAAACCCACATGTGGAGCATTCGTTTTTTGTGAAATGCTCACCAAGCTTCATTTCAGTCCTAGGCACTCAAAGGGCACTAAGCATAGAGTGTGAAAACTGAGTTTCCTTGAGAGCTGCTTGGAAGCCTGATGGTGTGTGAAGTTAGTGAGCCAAATGGAGTTGTTCTCCCACAAGAACCACTCGGCTGATTCTTCTTCAATATGCCCTTCACCAACATGCAGTGTTTCCTTGATTAAATTAGCTCTCACACCAATATTTGCGTCTGGAGCCTTTGCACTGAGGGCTATCTGAAAACGGCTGTGGCGCTGAAGTTGTCTGTGAATGTGGAGTTGGTGGCATGTGAAACGCGCATGTGGAGCATTCGTTTGTGTGGGATGCTCACCAAGCTTCATTTCAGTCCTAGGCACTCAAAGGGCATTAAGCCTAGAGTGTGAAAACTGAGTTTCCTTGAGAGCTGCTTGGAAGCCTGATGGTGTGTGAAGTTGGTGAGCCAAATGGAGTTGTTTTCCCACAAGAACCACTCGGTTGATTCTTCTTCAATATGCGCTTCACCAACATGCAGTGTTTCCTTGATTGAATGAGCCCTCACACCAATATTTGCGCCTAGGGCATTTGTATTGAGGGCTATCTGAAAATGGCTTTGGCTAGAGAGTTTTCTGTGAATGTGGAGTTGGTGGCATGTGAAACCCGCATGTGGAGCATTGGTTTGTGTGGCATGCTCACCAAATTTCATTTCAGTCCTTAGCACTCAAAGGGCATTAAGCCTAGAGTGTGAAAACTGAGTTTCCTTGAGAGCTGCTTGGAAGCCTGATGGTGTGTGAAGTTAGTGAACCAAATGGTGTTGTTCTCCCACAAGAACCACTCGGCTGATGCTTCTTCAATATGCGCTTCACCAACATGCAGTGTTTCCTTGATTGAATTAGCTCTCACACCAATATTTGTGCCTAGAGCCTTTGTATTGAGGGCTATCTGAAAACGGCTTTGGCTAGGAAGTTGTCTGTGAATGTGGTGTTGGTGGCATGTGAAACCCGCATGTGGAGCATTGGTTTTATGGGATGCTCTACCAGGTTCATTCCTAGATAATGCACTCAAAGGGCATTAAGCCTAGAGTGTGAAAACTGAGTTTCCTTGAGAGCTGCTTGGAAGCCTGATGGTATGTGAAGTTCGTGAGCCAAATGGAGTTGTTCTCCCACAAGAACCACTCGGCTGATTCTTCTTCAATATGCGCTTCACCAACATGCAGTGTTTCCTTGATTGAATTAGCTCTCACACCAATATTTGTGCCTAGAGCCTTTGTATTGAGGGCTATCTGAAAACGGCTTTGGCTAGGAAGTTGTCTGTGAAAGTGGAGTTGGTGGCATGTGAAACCCGCATGTGGAGCATTGGTTTGTGTGGGATGCTCTACCAGGTTCATTCCTAGATAATGCACTCAAAGGGCAATAAGCATAGAGTGTGAAAACTGAGTTTCCTTGAGAGCTGCTTGGAAGCCTGATGGTGTGTGAAGTTAGTGAGCCAAATGGAGTTGTACTCCCACAAGAATCACTCGGCTGATTCTTCTTCAATATGCGCTTCACCAACATGCAGTGTTTCCTTGATTGAATTAGCTCTTACACAAATATTTGTGCCTAGAGCCTTTGCATTGAGGGCTATCTGAAAACGGCTTTGGCGCTGAAGTTGTCTGTGAAAGTGGAGTTGGTGGCATGTGAAACAAGATGTGGAGCATTGGTTTGTGTGGAATGCTCTACCAGGTTCATTTCTAGATAATGCACTCAAAGGCCATTAAGCATAGAGTGAGAACTGAGTTTCCTAGAAAGCTGCTTGGAAGCCTGATTGTGTGTGAAGTTAGTGATCCAAATGGAGTTGTTCTCCCAGAAGAACCACTCGGCTGATTCTTCTTCAATATGCGCTTCACCAACATGCAGTGTTTCCTTGATTGAATTAGCTCTCACACCAATATTTGTGTCTAGAGCCTTTGCTTGGAAGGCTATCTGAAGACGCCTTTGGCGCTGAAGTTGTCTGTGAATGTGGAGTTGGTGGCATGTGAAACCCACATGTGGAGCACTGGTTTGTTTGCGATGCTCACCAAGCTTCGTTTCAGTCCTAGGCACTCAAAGGGCATTAAGCCTAGAGTGTGAAAACTGAGTTTCCTTGAGAGCTGCTTGGAAGCCTGATGGTGTGTGAAGTTAGTGAGCCAAATGGAGCTGTTCTCCCACAAGAACGACTCGGCTGATTCTTCTTCAATATGTGCTTCACCAACATGCAGTGTTTCCTTGATTGAATTAGCTCTCACACCAATATTTGCGTCTAGATCCTTTGCATTGAGGGCTATCTGAAAACGGCTTTGGCGCTGAAGTTGTCTGTGAATGTGGAGTTGGTGGCATGTGAAACCCGCATGTGGAGCCTTGGTTTGTGTGGGATGCTCTACCAGGTTCATTCCTAGATAATGCACTCAAAGAGCATTAAGCCAAGAGTGGCAAAACTGAGTTTCCTTGAGAGCTGCTTGGAAGCCTGATGGTATGTGAAGTTAGTGAGCCAAATGGAGTTGTTCTCCCACAAGAACCACTCGGCTGATTCTTCTTCAATATGCCCTTCACCAACATGCAGTGTTTCCTTGATTGAATTAGCTCTCACACCAATATTTGCGCCTAGAGCCTTTGCATTGAGGGCTATCTAAAAACAGCTTTGGCGCTGAAGTTGTCTGTGAATGTGGAGTTGGTGGCATGTGAAACCCGCATGTGGAGCATTGGTTTGTGTGGGAAGCTCACCAAACTTCATTTCAGTCCTAGGCACTCAAAGGGCATTAAGCCTAGAGTGCGAAAACTGAGTTTCCTTGAGAGCTGCTTGGAAGCCTGATGGTGTGTGAAGTTAGTGAGCCAAATGGAGTTGTTCTCCCACAAGAAACACTCGGCTGATGCTTCTTCAATATGCGCTTCACCAACATGCAGTGTTGCTTGATTGAATTAGCTCTCACACAAATATTTGCGCCTAGAGCCTTTGCATTGAGGGCTATCTGAAAACGGCTTTGGCTAGGAAGTTGTCTGTGAATGTGGAGTTGGTGGCATGTGAAACCCGCATGTGGAGCCTTGGTTTGTGTGGGATGCTCTACCAGGTTCATTCCTAGATTATGCACTCAAAGAGCATTAAGCATAGAGTGTGTAACCTGAGTTTCCTTGAGAGCTGCTTGGAAGCCTGATGGTGTGTGAAGTTAGTGAGCCAAATGGAGTTGTTCTCCCACAAGAACGACTCGGCTGGTTCTTCTTCAATATGTGCTTCACCAACATGCAGTGTTTCCTTGATTGAATTAGCTCTCACACCAATATTTGTGTCTAGAGCCTTTGCTTCTAATGCTATCTGAAGATGCCTTTGGCGCTGAAGTTGTCTGTGAATGTGGAGTTGGTGGCATGTGAAACCCGCATGTGGAGCCTTGGTTTGTGTGGGATGCTCTACCACGTTCATTCCTAGATAATGCACTCAAAGGCCATTAAGAATAGAGTGATAGCTGAGTTTCCTAGAAAGCTGCTTGGAAGCCTGATGGTGTGTGAAGTTAGTGAGCCAAATCGAGTTGTTCTCCCACAAGAATCACTCGGCTGATTCTTCTTCAATATGCGCTTCACCAACATGCAGTGTTTCCTTGATTGAATTAGCTCTCACACCAATATTTGCGCCTAGAACCCTTGCATTGAGGGCTATCTGAAAACGGCTTTGGCCCTGAAGTTGTCTGTGAATGTGGAGTTGGTGGCATGTGAAACCCGCATGTGGAGCATTCGTTTGTGTGGGACGCTCACCAAGCTTCATTTCAGTCCTAGGCACTCAAAGGGCACTAAGCCTAGAGTGTGAAAACTGAGTTTCCTTGAGAGCTGCTTGGAAGCCTGATGGTATGTGAAGTTAGTGAGCCAAATGGAGTTGTTCTCCCACAAGAACCACTCGGCTGATTCTTCTTCAATATGCGCTTCACCAACATGCAGTGTTTCCTTGATTGAATTAGCTCTCACACCAATATTTGCGCCTAGAGCCTTTGTATTGAGGGCTATCTGAAAACGGCTTTGGCTAGGAAGTTGTCTGTGAATGTGTAGTTGGTGGCATGTGAAACCCGCATGTGGAGCATTGGTTTTATGGGATGCTCTACCAGGTTCATTCCTAGATAATGCACTCAAAGGGCATTAAGCCTAGAGTGTGAAAACTGAGTTTCCTTGAGAGCTGCTTGGAAGCCTGATGGTATGTGAAGTTCGTGAGCCAAATGGAGTTGTTCTCCCACACGAAACACTCGGCTGATTCTTCTTCAATATGCGCTTCACCAACATGCAGTGTTTCCTTGATTGAATTAGCTCTCACACCAATATTTGTGCCTAGAGCCTTTGTATTGAGGGCTATCTGAAAACGGCTTTGGGTAGGAAGTTGTCTATGAATGTGGAGTTGGTATCATGTGAAATACGCATGTGGAGCATTGGTTTGTGTGGGATGCTCTACCAGGTTCATTCCTAGATAATGCACTCAAAGAGCATTAATCCTAGAGTGTGAAAACTGAGTTTCCTTGAGAGCTGCTTGGAAGCCTGATGGTGTGTGAAGTTAGTGAGCCAAATGGAGTTGTACTCCCACAAGAACCACTCGGCTGATTCTTCTTCAATATGCGCTTCACCAACATGCAGTGTTTCCTTGATTGAATTAGCTCTTACACAAATATTTGTGCCTAGAGCCTTTGCATTGAGGGCTATCTGAAAACGGCTTTGGCACTGAAGTTGTCTGTGGAAGTGGAGTTGGTGGCATATGAAACAAGATGTGGAGCATTGGTTTGTGTGGGATGCTCTACCAGGTTCATTTCTAGATAATGCACTCAAAGGCCATTAAGCATAGAGTGAGAACTGAGTTTCCTAGAAAGCTGCTTGGAAGCCTGATGGTGTGTGAAGTTAGTGAGCCAAATGGAGTTGTACTCCCACAAGAACAACTCGGCTGATTTTTCTTCAATATGCGCTTCACCAACATGCAGTGTTTCCTTGATTGAATTAGCTCTCACACCAATATTTGCGCCTAGAGCCTTTGCATTGAGGGCTATCTGAAAACGGATTTCGCGCTGAAGTTGTCTGTGAATGTGGAGTTGGTGGCATGTGAAACCCGCATGCGGAGCACTGGTTTGTGTGGGATGCTCACCAAGCTTCATTTCAGTCCTAGGCACTCAAAGGGCATTAAGCCTAGAGTGTGAAAACTGAGTTTCCTTGAGAGCTGCTTGGAAGCCTGATGGTGTGTGAAGTTAGTGAGCCAAATGGAGCTGTTCTTCCACAAGAACGACTCGGCTGATTCTTCTTCAATATGTGCTTCACCAACATGCAGTGTTTCCTTGATTGAATTAGCTCTCACACCAATATTTGCGCCTAGAGCCTTTGTATTGAGGGCTATCTGAAAACGGCTTTGGCGCTGAAGTTGTCTGTGAATGTGGAGTTGGTGGCATGTGAAACTCGCATGTGGAACATTGGTTTGTGTGGGAAGCTCACCAAGCTTCATTTCAGTCCTAGGCACTCAAAGGGCATTAAGCCTAGAGTGTGAAAACTGAGTTTCCTTGAGAGCTGCTTGGAAGCCTGATGGTGTGTGAAGTTAGTGAGCCAAATGGAGTTGTTCTCCCACAAGAACCACTCGGCTGATTCTTCTTCAATATGCGCTTCACCAACATGCAGTGTTTCCTTGATTGAATTAGCTCTCACACCAATATTTGCGTCTGGAGCCTTTGTATTGAGGGCTATCTGAAAACGGCTTTGGCGCTGAAGTTGTCTGTGAATGTGGAGTTGTTGGCATGTGAAACCCGCATGTGGAGCCTTGGTTTGTGTGGGATGCTCGACCAGGTTCATTCCTACATAATGCACTCAAAGGGCATTAACCCTAGAGTGTGAAAACTGAGTTTCCTTGAGAGCTGCTTGGAAGCCTGATGGTGTGTGAAGTTAGTGAGCCAAATGGAGCTGTTTTCCCACAAGAACCACTCGGTTGATTCTTCTTCAATATGCGCTTCACCAACATGCAGTGTTTGCTTGATTGAATGAGCCCTCACACCAATATTTGCGCCTAGGGCATTTGTATTGAGGGCTATCTGAAAATGGCTTTGGCTAGAGAGTTTTCTGTGAATGTGGAGTTGGTGGCATGTGAATCCCGCATGTGGAGCATTGGTTTGTGTGGCATGCTCACCAAATTTCATTTCAGTCCTTAGCATTCAAAGGGCATTAAGCCTAGAGTGTGAAATCTGAGTTTCCTTGAGAGCTGCTTGGAAGCCTGATGGTGTGTGAAGTTAGTGAGCCAAATGGAGTTGTTCTCCCACAAGAACCACTGGGCTGATTCTTCTTCAATATGCGCTTCACCAACATGCAGTGTTTCCTTGATTGAATTAGCTCTCACACCAATATTTGCGCCTAGAGCCTTTGTATTGAGGGCTATCTGAAAACGGCTTTGGCGCTGAAGTTGTCTGTGAATGTGGAGTTGGTGGCATGTGAAACCCGCATGTGGAGCATTGGTTTTATGGGATGCTCTACCAGGTTCATTCCTAGATAATGCACTCAAAGGGCATTAAGCCTAGAGTGTGAAAACTGAGTTTCCTTGAGAGCTGCTTGGAAGCCTGATGGTATGTGAAGTTAGTGAGCCAAATGGAGTTGTTCTCCCACAAGAACCACTCGGCTGATTCTTCTTCAATATGCGCTTCACCAACATGCAGTGTTTCCTTGATTGAATTAGCTCTCACACCAATATTTGTGCCTAGAGCCTTTGTATTGAGGGCTATCTGAAAACGGCTTTGGCTAGGAAGTTGTCTGTGAAAGTGGAGTTGGTGGCATGTGAAACCCGCATGTGGAGCATTGGTTTGTGTGGGATGCTCTACCAGGTTCATTCCTAGATAATGCACTCAAAGAGCATTAAGCCAAGAGTGGGAAAACTGAGTTTCCTTGAGAGCTGCTTGGAAGCCTGATGGTGTATGAAGTTAGTGAGCCAAATGGAGTTGTACTCCCACAAGAACCACTCGGCTGATTCTTCTTGAATATGCGCTTCACCAACATGCAGTGTTTCCTTGATTGAATTAGCTCTTACACAAATATTTGTGCCTAGAGCCTTTGCATTGAGGGCTATCTGAAAACGGCTTTGGCGCTGAAGTTGTCTGTGAAAGTGGAGTTGGTGGCATGTGAAACACGATGTGGAGCATTGGTTTGTGTGGAATGCTCTACCAGGTTCATTTCTAGATAATGCACTCAAAGGCCATTAAGCATAGAGTGAGAACTGAGTTTCCTAGAAAGCTGCTTGGAAGCCTGATTGTGTGTGAAGTTAGTGATCCAAATGGAGTTGTTCTCCCACAAGAACAACTAGGCTGATTTTTCTTCAATATGCGCTTCACCAACATGCAGTGTTTCCTTGATTGAATTAGCTCTCACACCAATATTTGCGCCTAGAGCCTTTGCATTGAGGGCTATCTGAAAATGGCTTTCGCGCTGAAGTTGTCTGTGAATGTGGAGTTGGTGGCATGTGAAACCCGCATGTGGAGCACTGGTTTGTTTGCGATGCTCACCAAGCTTCATTTCAGTCCTAGGCACTCAAAGGGCATTAAGCCTAGAGTGTGAAAACTGAGTTTCCTTGAGAGCTGCTTGGAAGATTGATGGTGTGTGAAGTTAGTGAGCCAAATGGAGTTGTTCTCTCACAAGAACCACTCGGCTGATTCTTCTTCAATATGCGCTTCACCAACATGCAGTGTTTCCTTGATTGAATTAGCTCTCACACCAATATTTGCGCCTAGAGCCTTTTTATTGAGGGCTATCTGAAAAGGGCTTTGGCGCTGAAGTTGTCTGTGAAAGTGGAGTTGGTGGCATGTGAAACCCGCATTTGGAGCATTGGTTTGTGTGGGATGCTCGACCAGGTTCATTCCTAGATAGTGCACTCAAAGGGCATTAAGCCTAGAGTGTGAAAACTGAGTTTCCTTGAGAGCCGCTTGGAAGCCTGATGGTGTGTGAAGTTAGTGAGCCAAATGGAGTTGTTCTCCCACAAGAACCACTCGGCTAATTCTTCTTCAATATGCGCTTCACCAACATGCAGTGTTTCCTTGATTGAATTAGCTCTCACACCAATATTTGCGCCTAGAGCCTTTGCATTGAGGGCTATCTGAAAAGGGCTTTGGCGCTGAAGTTGTCTGTGAAAGTGGAGTTGGTGGCATGTGAAACCCGCATGTGGAGCCTAGGTTTGTGTGGGATGCTCGACCAGGTTCATTCCTAGATAGTGCACTCAAAGGGCATTAAGCCTAGAGTGTGAAAACTGAGTTTCCTTGAGAGCTGCTTGGAAGCCTGATGGTGTGTGAAGTTAGTGAGCCAAATGGAGTTGTTCTCCCACAAGAACCACTCGGCTGATTCTTCTTCAATATGTGCTTCACCAACATGCAGTGTTTCCTTGATTGAATTAGCCCTCACACCAATATTTGTGCCTAGGGCATTTGTATTGAGGGCTATCTGAAAATGGCTTTGGCTAGAGAGTTTTCGGTGAACGTGGGTTGGTGGCATGTGAAACCCGCATGTGGAGCATTGGTTTGTGTGGCATGCTCACCAAATTTCATTTCAGTCCTTAGCACTCAAAAGGCATTAAGCCTAGAGTGTGAAAACTGAGTTTCCTTGAGAGCTGCTTGGAAGCCTGATGGTGTGAAGTTAGTGAGCCAAATGGAGTTGTTCTCCCATAAGAACCACTCGGCTGATTCTTCTTCAATGTGCGCTTCACCAACATGCAGGGTTCCTTGATTGAATTAGCTCTCACACCAATATTTGTGTATAGATCCTTTGTATTGAGGGCTATCTGAAAACGGCTTTGGCTAGGAAGTTGTCTGTGAAAGTGGAGTTGGTGGCATGTGAAACCCGCATGCGGAGCACTGGTTTGTTTGCGAGGCTCACCAAGCTTCATTTCAGTCCTAGGCACTCAAAGGGCATTAAGCCTAGAGTGGGAAAACTGAGTTTCCTTGAGAGCTGCTTGGAAGCCTGATGGTGTGTGAAGTTAGTGAGCCAAATGGAGCTGTTCTCCCACAAGAACGACTCGGCTGATTCTTCTTCAATATGTGCTTCACCAACATGCAGTGTTTCCTTGATTGAATTAGCTCTCACACCAATATTTGCGCCTAGATCCTTTGTATTGAGGGCTATCTGAAAACGGCTTTGGCTAGGAAGTTGTCTGTGAATGTGGAGTTGGTGGCATGTGAAACCCGCATGTGGAGCCTTGGTTTGTGTGGGATGCTCTACCAGGTTCATTCCTAGATAATGCACTCAAAGAGCATTAAGCCAAGAGTGGGAAAACTGATTTTCCTTGAGAGCTGCTTGGAAGCCTGATGGTGTGTGAAGTTAGTGAGCCAAATGGAGTTGTTCTCCCACAAGAACCACTCGGCTGATTCTTCTTCAATATGCGCTTCACCAACATGCAGTGTTTCCTTGATTGAATTAGCTCTCACACCAATATTTGCGCCTAGAGCCTTTGCATTGAGGGCTATCTAAAAACAGCTTTGGCGCTGAAGTTGCCTGTGAATGTGGAGTTGGTGGCATGTGAAACCCGCATGTGGAGCATTGGTTTGTGTGGGAAGCTCACCAAACTTCATTTCAGTCCTAGGCACTCAAAAGGCATTAAGCCTAGAGTGTGAAAACTGAGTTTCCTTGAGAGCTGCTTGGAAGCCTGATGGTGTGTGAAGTTAGTGAGCCAAATGGAGTTGTTCTCCCACAAGAACCACTCGGCTGATTCTTCTTCAATATGCGCTTCACCAACATGCAGTGTTTCCTTGATTGAATTAGCTCTCACACCAATATTTGCGCCTAGAGCCTTTGTATTGAGGGCTATCTGAAAACGGCTTTGGCGCTGAAGTTGTCTGTGAATGTGGAGTTGGTGGCATGTGAAACCCGCATGTGGAGCATTGGTTTTATGGGATGCTCTACCAGGTTCATTCCTAGATAATGCACTCAAAGGGCATTAAGCCTAGAGTGTGAAAACTGAGTTTCCTTGAGAGCTGCTTGGAAGCCTGATGGTATGTGAAGTTAGTGAGCCAAATGGAGTTGTTCTCCCACAAGAACCACTCGGCTGATTCTTCTTCAATATGCGCTTCACCAACATGCAGTGTTTCCTTGATTGAATTAGCTCTCACACCAATATTTGTGCCTAGAGCCTTTGTATTGAGGGCTATCTGAAAACGGCTTTGGCTAGGAAGTTGTCTGTGAAAGTGGAGTTGGTGGCATGTGAAACCCGCATGTGGAGCATTGGTTTGTGTGGGATGCTCTACCAGGTTCATTCCTAGATAATGCACTCAAAGAGCATTAAGCCAAGAGTGGGAAAACTGAGTTTCCTTGAGAGCTGCTTGGAAGCCTGATGGTGTATGAAGTTAGTGAGCCAAATGGAGTTGTACTCCCACAAGAACCACTCGGCTGATTCTTCTTGAATATGCGCTTCACCAACATGCAGTGTTTCCTTGATTGAATTAGCTCTTACACAAATATTTGTGCCTAGAGCCTTTGCATTGAGGGCTATCTGAAAACGGCTTTGGCGCTGAAGTTGTCTGTGAAAGTGGAGTTGGTGGCATGTGAAACACGATGTGGAGCATTGGTTTGTGTGGAATGCTCTACCAGGTTCATTTCTAGATAATGCACTCAAAGGCCATTAAGCATAGAGTGAGAACTGAGTTTCCTAGAAAGCTGCTTGGAAGCCTGATTGTGTGTGAAGTTAGTGATCCAAATGGAGTTGTTCTCCCACAAGAACAACTAGGCTGATTTTTCTTCAATATGCGCTTCACCAACATGCAGTGTTTCCTTGATTGAATTAGCTCTCACACCAATATTTGCGCCTAGAGCCTTTGCATTGAGGGCTATCTGAAAATGGCTTTCGCGCTGAAGTTGTCTGTGAATGTGGAGTTGGTGGCATGTGAAACCCGCATGTGGAGCACTGGTTTGTTTGCGATGCTCACCAAGCTTCATTTCAGTCCTAGGCACTCAAAGGGCATTAAGCCTAGAGTGTGAAAACTGAGTTTCCTTGAGAGCTGCTTGGAAGATTGATGGTGTGTGAAGTTAGTGAGCCAAATGGAGTTGTTCTCTCACAAGAACCACTCGGCTGATTCTTCTTCAATATGCGCTTCACCAACATGCAGTGTTTCCTTGATTGAATTAGCTCTCACACCAATATTTGCGCCTAGAGCCTTTTTATTGAGGGCTATCTGAAAAGGGCTTTGGCGCTGAAGTTGTCTGTGAAAGTGGAGTTGGTGGCATGTGAAACCCGCATTTGGAGCATTGGTTTGTGTGGGATGCTCGACCAGGTTCATTCCTAGATAGTGCACTCAAAGGGCATTAAGCCTAGAGTGTGAAAACTGAGTTTCCTTGAGAGCCGCTTGGAAGCCTGATGGTGTGTGAAGTTAGTGAGCCAAATGGAGTTGTTCTCCCACAAGAACCACTCGGCTAATTCTTCTTCAATATGCGCTTCACCAACATGCAGTGTTTCCTTGATTGAATTAGCTCTCACACCAATATTTGCGCCTAGAGCCTTTGCATTGAGGGCTATCTGAAAAGGGCTTTGGCGCTGAAGTTGTCTGTGAAAGTGGAGTTGGTGGCATGTGAAACCCGCATGTGGAGCCTAGGTTTGTGTGGGATGCTCGACCAGGTTCATTCCTAGATAGTGCACTCAAAGGGCATTAAGCCTAGAGTGTGAAAACTGAGTTTCCTTGAGAGCTGCTTGGAAGCCTGATGGTGTGTGAAGTTAGTGAGCCAAATGGAGTTGTTCTCCCACAAGAACCACTCGGCTGATTCTTCTTCAATATGTGCTTCACCAACATGCAGTGTTTCCTTGATTGAATTAGCCCTCACACCAATATTTGTGCCTAGGGCATTTGTATTGAGGGCTATCTGAAAATGGCTTTGGCTAGAGAGTTTTCGGTGAACGTGGGTTGGTGGCATGTGAAACCCGCATGTGGAGCATTGGTTTGTGTGGCATGCTCACCAAATTTCATTTCAGTCCTTAGCACTCAAAAGGCATTAAGCCTAGAGTGTGAAAACTGAGTTTCCTTGAGAGCTGCTTGGAAGCCTGATGGTGTGAAGTTAGTGAGCCAAATGGAGTTGTTCTCCCATAAGAACCACTCGGCTGATTCTTCTTCAATGTGCGCTTCACCAACATGCAGGGTTCCTTGATTGAATTAGCTCTCACACCAATATTTGTGTATAGATCCTTTGTATTGAGGGCTATCTGAAAACGGCTTTGGCTAGGAAGTTGTCTGTGAAAGTGGAGTTGGTGGCATGTGAAACCCGCATGCGGAGCACTGGTTTGTTTGCGAGGCTCACCAAGCTTCATTTCAGTCCTAGGCACTCAAAGGGCATTAAGCCTAGAGTGGGAAAACTGAGTTTCCTTGAGAGCTGCTTGGAAGCCTGATGGTGTGTGAAGTTAGTGAGCCAAATGGAGCTGTTCTCCCACAAGAACGACTCGGCTGATTCTTCTTCAATATGTGCTTCACCAACATGCAGTGTTTCCTTGATTGAATTAGCTCTCACACCAATATTTGCGCCTAGATCCTTTGTATTGAGGGCTATCTGAAAACGGCTTTGGCTAGGAAGTTGTCTGTGAATGTGGAGTTGGTGGCATGTGAAACCCGCATGTGGAGCCTTGGTTTGTGTGGGATGCTCTACCAGGTTCATTCCTAGATAATGCACTCAAAGAGCATTAAGCCAAGAGTGGGAAAACTGATTTTCCTTGAGAGCTGCTTGGAAGCCTGATGGTGTGTGAAGTTAGTGAGCCAAATGGAGTTGTTCTCCCACAAGAACCACTCGGCTGATTCTTCTTCAATATGCGCTTCACCAACATGCAGTGTTTCCTTGATTGAATTAGCTCTCACACCAATATTTGCGCCTAGAGCCTTTGCATTGAGGGCTATCTAAAAACAGCTTTGGCGCTGAAGTTGCCTGTGAATGTGGAGTTGGTGGCATGTGAAACCCGCATGTGGAGCATTGGTTTGTGTGGGAAGCTCACCAAACTTCATTTCAGTCCTAGGCACTCAAAAGGCATTAAGCCTAGAGTGTGAAAACTGAGTTTCCTTGAGAGCTGCTTGGAAGCCTGATGGTGTGTGAAGTTAGTGAGCCAAATGGAGTTGTTCTCCCACAAGAACCACTCGGCTGATTCTTCTTCAATATGCGCTTCACCAACATGCAGTGTTTCCTTGATTGAATTAGCTCTCACACCAATATTTGCGCCTAGAGCCTTTGTATTGAGGGCTATCTGAAAACGGCTTTGGCGCTGAAGTTGTCTGTGAATGTGGAGTTGGTGGCATGTGAAACCCGCATGTGGAGCATTGGTTTTATGGGATGCTCTACCAGGTTCATTCCTAGATAATGCACTCAAAGGGCATTAAGCCTAGAGTGTGAAAACTGAGTTTCCTTGAGAGCTGCTTGGAAGCCTGATGGTATGTGAAGTTCGTGAGCCAAATGGAGTTGTTCTCCCACAAGAACCACTCGGCTGATTCTTCTTCAATATGCGCTTCACCAACATGCAGTGTTTCCTTGATTGAATTAGCTCTCACACCAATATTTGTGCCTAGAGCCTTTGTATTGAGGGCTCTCTGAAAACGGCTTAGGCTAGGAAGTTGTCTGTGAAAGTGGAGTTGGTGGCATGTGAAACCCGCATGTGGAGCATTGGTTTGTGTGGGATGCTCTACCAGGTTCATTCCTAGATAATGCACTCAAAGGGCATTAAGCCTAGAGTGTGAAAACTGAGTTTCCTTGAGAGCTGCTTGGAAGCCTGATGGTGTGTGAAGTTAGTGAGCCAAATGGAGTTGTACTCCCACAAGAACCACTCGGCTGATTCTTCTTGAATATGCGCTTCACCAACATGCAGTGTTTCCTTGATTGAATTAGCTCTTACACAAATATTTGTGCCTAGAGCCTTTGCATTGAGGGCTATCTGAAAACGGCTTTCGCGCTGAAGTTGTCTGTGAAAGTGGAGTTGGTGGCATGTGAAACACGATGTGGAGCATTCGTTTGTGTGGAATGCTCTACCAGGTTCATTTCTAGATAATGCACTCAAAGGCCATTAAGCATAGAGTGAGAACTGAGTTTCCTAGAAAGCTGCTTGGAAGCCTGATTGTGTGTGAAGTTAGTGAGCCAAATGGAGTTGTTCTCCCACAAGAACAACTCGGCTGATTTTTCTTCAATATGCGCTTCACCAACATGCAGTGTTTCCTTGATTGAATTAGCTCTCACACCAATATTTGCGCCTAGAGCCTTTGCATTGAGGGCTATCTGAAAACGGCTTTCGCGCTGAAGTTGTCTGTGAATGTGGAGTTGTTGGCATGTGAAACCCGCATGTGGAGCACTGGTTTGTTTGCGATGCTCACCAAGCTTCATTTCAGTGCTAGGCACTCAAAGGGCATTAAGCCTAGAGTGTGAAAACTGAGTTTCCTTGAGAGCTGCTTGGAAGCCTGATGGTGTGTGAAGTTAGTGAGCCAAATGGAGCTGTTCTCCCACAAGAACGACTCGGCTGATTCTTCTTCAATATGTGCTTCACCAACATGCAGTGTTTCCTTGATTGAATTAGCTCTCACACCAATATTTGCGCCTGGAGCCTTTGCATTGAGGGCTATCTGAAAACGGCTTTGGTGCTGAAGTTGTCTGTGAATGTGGAGTTGGTGGCATGTGAAACCCGCATGTGGAGCATTGGTTTGTGTGGGATGCTCACCAAGCTTCATTTCAGTCCTAGGCACTTAAAGGACACTAAGCGTAGAGTGTGAAAACTGAGTTTCCTTGAGAGCTGCTTGGAAGCCTGATGGTGTGTGAAGTTAGTGAGCCAAATGGAGTTGTTCTCCCACAAGAACAACTCGGCTGATTCTTCTTCAATATGCCCTTCACCAACATGCAGTGTTTCCTTGATTGAATTAGCTCTCAAACCAATATTTGCGTCTAGAGCCTTTGCATTGAGGGCTATCTGAAAACAGCTGTGGGGCTGAAGTTGCCTGTGAATGTGGAGTTGGTGGCATGTGAAACGCGCATGTGGAGCATTCGTTTGTGTGGGATGCTCACCAAGCTTCATTTCAATCCCAGGCACTCAAAGGGCACTAAGCATAGAGTGTGAAAACTGAGTTTCCTTGAGAACTGCTTGGAAGCCTGATGGTGTGTGAAGTTAGTGAGCCAAATGGAGTTGTTCTATCACAAGAACCACTCGCCTGATTCTTCTTCAATATGCCCTTCACCAACATGCAGTGTTTCCTTGATTGAATTAGCTCTCATACCAATACTTGTTTCTAGAGCCTTTTTATTGAGTGCTATCTGAAAACGGCTGTGGCGCTGAAGTTGTCTGTGAATGTGGAGTTGGTGGCATGTGAAACCCACATGTGGAGCATTCGTTTTTTGTGAAATGCTCACCAAGCTTCATTTCAGTCCTAGGCACTCAAAGGGCACTAAGCATAGAGTGTGAAAACTGAGTTTCCTTGAGAGCTGCTTGGAAGCCTGATGGTGTGTGAAGTTAGTGAGCCAAATGGAGTTGTTCTCCCACAAGAACCACTCGGCTGATTCTTCTTCAATATGCCCTTCACCAACATGCAGTGTTTCCTTGATTAAATTAGCTCTCACACCAATATTTGCGTCTGGAGCCTTTGCACTGAGGGCTATCTGAAAACGGCTGTGGCGCTGAAGTTGTCTGTGAATGTGGAGTTGGTGGCATGTGAAACGCGCATGTGGAGCATTCGTTTGTGTGGGATGCTCACCAAGCTTCATTTCAGTCCTAGGCACTCAAAGGGCATTAAGCCTAGAGTGTGAAAACTGAGTTTCCTTGAGAGCTGCTTGGAAGCCTGATGGTGTGTGAAGTTGGTGAGCCAAATGGAGTTGTTTTCCCACAAGAACCACTCGGTTGATTCTTCTTCAATATGCGCTTCACCAACATGCAGTGTTTCCTTGATTGAATGAGCCCTCACACCAATATTTGCGCCTAGGGCATTTGTATTGAGGGCTATCTGAAAATGGCTTTGGCTAGAGAGTTTTCTGTGAATGTGGAGTTGGTGGCATGTGAAACCCGCATGTGGAGCATTGGTTTGTGTGGCATGCTCACCAAATTTCATTTCAGTCCTTAGCACTCAAAGGGCATTAAGCCTAGAGTGTGAAAACTGAGTTTCCTTGAGAGCTGCTTGGAAGCCTGATGGTGTGTGAAGTTAGTGAACCAAATGGTGTTGTTCTCCCACAAGAACCACTCGGCTGATGCTTCTTCAATATGCGCTTCACCAACATGCAGTGTTTCCTTGATTGAATTAGCTCTCACACCAATATTTGTGCCTAGAGCCTTTGTATTGAGGGCTATCTGAAAACGGCTTTGGCTAGGAAGTTGTCTGTGAATGTGGAGTTGGTGGCATGTGAAACCCGCATGTGGAGCATTGGTTTTATGGGATGCTCTACCAGGTTCATTCCTAGATAATGCACTCAAAGGGCATTAAGCCTAGAGTGTGAAAACTGAGTTTCCTTGAGAGCTGCTTGGAAGCCTGATGGTATGTGAAGTTCGTGAGCCAAATGGAGTTGTTCTCCCACAAGAACCACTCGGCTGATTCTTCTTCAATATGCGCTTCACCAACATGCAGTGTTTCCTTGATTGAATTAGCTCTCACACCAATATTTGTGCCTAGAGCCTTTGTATTGAGGGCTATCTGAAAACGGCTTTGGCTAGGAAGTTGTCTGTGAAAGTGGAGTTGGTGGCATGTGAAACCCGCATGTGGAGCATTGGTTTGTGTGGGATGCTCTACCAGGTTCATTCCTAGATAATGCACTCAAAGGGCAATAAGCATAGAGTGTGAAAACTGAGTTTCCTTGAGAGCTGCTTGGAAGCCTGATGGTGTGTGAAGTTAGTGAGCCAAATGGAGTTGTACTCCCACAAGAATCACTCGGCTGATTCTTCTTCAATATGCGCTTCACCAACATGCAGTGTTTCCTTGATTGAATTAGCTCTTACACAAATATTTGTGCCTAGAGCCTTTGCATTGAGGGCTATCTGAAAACGGCTTTGGCGCTGAAGTTGTCTGTGAAAGTGGAGTTGGTGGCATGTGAAACAAGATGTGGAGCATTGGTTTGTGTGGAATGCTCTACCAGGTTCATTTCTAGATAATGCACTCAAAGGCCATTAAGCATAGAGTGAGAACTGAGTTTCCTAGAAAGCTGCTTGGAAGCCTGATTGTGTGTGAAGTTAGTGATCCAAATGGAGTTGTTCTCCCAGAAGAACCACTCGGCTGATTCTTCTTCAATATGCGCTTCACCAACATGCAGTGTTTCCTTGATTGAATTAGCTCTCACACCAATATTTGTGTCTAGAGCCTTTGCTTGGAAGGCTATCTGAAGACGCCTTTGGCGCTGAAGTTGTCTGTGAATGTGGAGTTGGTGGCATGTGAAACCCACATGTGGAGCACTGGTTTGTTTGCGATGCTCACCAAGCTTCGTTTCAGTCCTAGGCACTCAAAGGGCATTAAGCCTAGAGTGTGAAAACTGAGTTTCCTTGAGAGCTGCTTGGAAGCCTGATGGTGTGTGAAGTTAGTGAGCCAAATGGAGCTGTTCTCCCACAAGAACGACTCGGCTGATTCTTCTTCAATATGTGCTTCACCAACATGCAGTGTTTCCTTGATTGAATTAGCTCTCACACCAATATTTGCGTCTAGACCCTTTGCATTGAGGGCTATCTGAAAACGGCTTTGGCGCTGAAGTTGTCTGTGAATGTGGAGTTGGTGGCATGTGAAACCCGCATGTGGAGCCTTGGTTTGTGTGGGATGCTCTACCAGGTTCATTCCTAGATAATGCACTCAAAGAGCATTAAGCCAAGAGTGGCAAAACTGAGTTTCCTTGAGAGCTGCTTGGAAGCCTGATGGTATGTGAAGTTAGTGAGCCAAATGGAGTTGTTCTCCCACAAGAACCACTCGGCTGATTCTTCTTCAATATGCCCTTCACCAACATGCAGTGTTTCCTTGATTGAATTAGCTCTCACACCAATATTTGCGCCTAGAGCCTTTGCATTGAGGGCTATCTAAAAACAGCTTTGGCGCTGAAGTTGTCTGTGAATGTGGAGTTGGTGGCATGTGAAACCCGCATGTGGAGCATTGGTTTGTGTGGGAAGCTCACCAAACTTCATTTCAGTCCTAGGCACTCAAAGGGCATTAAGCCTAGAGTGCGAAAACTGAGTTTCCTTGAGAGCTGCTTGGAAGCCTGATGGTGTGTGAAGTTAGTGAGCCAAATGGAGTTGTTCTCCCACAAGAAACACTCGGCTGATGCTTCTTCAATATGCGCTTCACCAACATGCAGTGTTGCTTGATTAAATTAGCTCTCACACAAATATTTGCGCCTAGAGCCTTTGCATTGAGGGCTATCTGAAAACGGCTTTGGCTAGGAAGTTGTCTGTGAATGTGGAGTTGGTGGCATGTGAAACCCGCATGTGGAGCCTTGGTTTGTGTGGGATGCTCTACCAGGTTCATTCCTAGATTATGCACTCAAAGAGCATTAAGCATAGAGTGTGTAACCTGAGTTTCCTTGAGAGCTGCTTGGAAGCCTGATGGTGTGTGAAGTTAGTGAGCCAAATGGAGTTGTTCTCCCACAAGAACGACTCGGCTGGTTCTTCTTCAATATGTGCTTCACCAACATGCAGTGTTTCCTTGATTGAATTAGCTCTCACACCAATATTTGTGTCTAGAGCCTTTGCTTCTAATGCTATCTGAAGATGCCTTTGGCGCTGAAGTTGTCTGTGAATGTGGAGTTGGTGGCATGTGAAACCCGCATGTGGAGCCTTGGTTTGTGTGGGATGCTCTACCACGTTCATTCCTAGATAATGCACTCAAAGGCCATTAAGAATAGAGTGATAGCTGAGTTTCCTAGAAAGCTGCTTGGAAGCCTGATGGTGTGTGAAGTTAGTGAGCCAAATCGAGTTGTTCTCCCACAAGAATCACTCGGCTGATTCTTCTTCAATATGCGCTTCACCAACATGCAGTGTTTCCTTGATTGAATTAGCTCTCACACCAATATTTGCGCCTAGAACCCTTGCATTGAGGGCTATCTGAAAACGGCTTTGGCCCTGAAGTTGTCTGTGAATGTGGAGTTGGTGGCATGTGAAACCCGCATGTGGAGCATTCGTTTGTGTGGGACGCTCACCAAGCTTCATTTCAGTCCTAGGCACTCAAAGGGCACTAAGCCTAGAGTGTGAAAACTGAGTTTCCTTGAGAGCTGCTTGGAAGCCTGATGGTATGTGAAGTTAGTGAGCCAAATGGAGTTGTTCTCCCACAAGAACCACTCGGCTGATTCTTCTTCAATATGCGCTTCACCAACATGCAGTGTTTCCTTGATTGAATTAGCTCTCACACCAATATTTGCGCCTAGAGCCTTTGTATTGAGGGCTATCTGAAAACGGCTTTGGCTAGGAAGTTGTCTGTGAATGTGTAGTTGGTGGCATGTGAAACCCGCATGTGGAGCATTGGTTTTATGGGATGCTCTACCAGGTTCATTCCTAGATAATGCACTCAAAGGGCATTAAGCCTAGAGTGTGAAAACTGAGTTTCCTTGAGAGCTGCTTGGAAGCCTGATGGTATGTGAAGTTTGTGAGCCAAATGGAGTTGTTCTCCCACAAGAAACATTCGGCTGATTCTTCTTCAATATGCCCTTCACCAACATGCAGTGTTTCCTTGATTGAATTAGCTCTCACACCAATATTTGTGCCTAGAGCCTTTGTATTGAGGGCTATCTGAAAACGGCTTTGGGTAGGAAGTTGTCTATGAATGTGGAGTTGGTATCATGTGAAATACGCATGTGGAGCATTGGTTTGTGTGGGATGCTCTACCAGGTTCATTCCTAGATAATGCACTCAAAGAGCATTAATCCTAGAGTGTGAAAACTGAGTTTCCTTGAGAGCTGCTTGGAAGCCTGATGGTGTGTGAAGTTAGTGAGCCAAATGGAGTTGTACTCCCACAAGAACCACTCGGCTGATTCTTCTTCAATATGCGCTTCACCAACATGCAGTGTTTCCTTGATTGAATTAGCTCTTACACAAATATTTGTGCCTAGAGCCTTTGCATTGAGGGCTATCTGAAAACGGCTTTGGCGCTGAAGTTGTCTGTGGAAGTGGAGTTGGTGGCATATGAAACAAGATGTGGAGCATTGGTTTGTGTGGGATGCTCGACCAGGTTCATTTCTAGATAATGCACTCAAAGGCCATTAAGCATAGAGTGAGAACTGAGTTTCCTAGAAAGCTGCTTGGAAGCCTGATGGTGTGTGAAGTTAGTGAGCCAAATCGAGTTGTTCTCCCACAAGAACAACTCGGCTGATTTTTCTTCAATATGCGCTTCACCAACATGCAGTGTTTCCTTGATTGAATTAGCTCTCACACCAATATTTGCGCCTAGAGCCTTTGCATTGAGGGCTATCTGAAAACGGATTTCGCGCTGAAGTTGTCTGTGAATGTGGAGTTGGTGGCATGTGAAACCCGCATGCGGAGCACTGGTTTGTGTGGGATGCTCACCAAGCTTCATTTCAGTCCTAGGCACTCAAAGGGCATTAAGCCTAGAGTGTGAAAACTGAGTTTCCTTGAGAGCTGCTTGGAAGCCTGATGGTGTGTGAAGTTAGTGAGCCAAATGGAGCTGTTCTTCCACAAGAACGACTCGGCTGATTCTTCTTCAATATGTGCTTCACCAACATGCAGTGTTTCCTTGATTGAATTAGCTCTCACACCAATATTTGCGCCTAGAGCCTTTGTATTGAGGGCTATCTGAAAACGGCTTTGGCGCTGAAGTTGTCTGTGAATGTGGAGTTGGTTGCATGTGAAACTCGCATGTGGAACATTGGTTTGTGTGGGAAGCTCACCAAGCTTCATTTCAGTCCTAGGCACTCAAAGGGCATTAAGCCTAGAGTGTGAAAACTGAGTTTCCTTGAGAGCTGCTTGGAAGCCTGATGGTGTGTGAAGTTAGTGAGCCAAATGGAGTTGTTCTCCCACAAGAACCACTCGGCTGATTCTTCTTCAATATGCGCTTCACCAACATGCAGTGTTTCCTTGATTGAATTAGCTCTCACACCAATATTTGCGTCTGGAGCCTTTGTATTGAGGGCTATCTGAAAACGGCTTTGGCGCTGAAGTTGTCTGTGAATGTGGAGTTGTTGGCATGTGAAACCCGCATGTGGAGCCTTGGTTTGTGTGGGATGCTCGACCAGGTTCATTCCTAGATAATGCACTCAAAGGGCATTAAGCCTAGAGTGTGAAAACTGAGTTTCCTTGAGAGCTGCTTGGAAGCCTGATGGTGTGTGAAGTTAGTGAGCCAAATGGAGCTGTTTTCCCACAAGAACCACTCGGTTGATTCTTCTTCAATATGCGCTTCACCAACATGCAGTGTTTCCTTGATTGAATTAGCCCTCACACCAATATTTGCGCCTAGGGCATTTGTATTGAGGGCTATCTGAAAATGGCTTTGGCTAGAGAGTTTTCTGTGAATGTGGAGTTGGTGGCATGTGAAACCCGCATGTGGAGCATTGGTTTGTGTGGCATGCTCACCAAATTTCATTTCAGTCCTTAGCACTCAAAGGGCATTAAGCCTAGAGTGTGAAATCTGAGTTTCCTTGAGAGCTGCTTGGAAGCCTGATGGTGTGTGAAGTTAGTGAGCCAAATGGAGTTGTTCTCCCACAAGAACCACTCGGCTGATTCTTCTTCAATATGCGCTTCACCAACATGCAGTGTTTCCTTGATTGAATTAGCTCTCACACCAATATTTGCGCCTAGAGCCTTTGTATTGAGGGCTATCTGAAAACGGCTTTGGCTAGGAAGTTGTCTGTGAATGTGGAGTTGGTGGCATGTGAAACCCGCATGTGGAGCATTGGTTTTATGGGATGCTCTACCAGGTTCATTCCTAGATAATGCACTCAAAGGGCATTAAGCCTAGAGTGTGAAAACTGAGTTTCCTTGAGAGCTGCTTGGAAGCCTGATGGTATGTGAAGTTAGTGAGCCAAATGGAGTTGTTCTCCCACAAGAACCACTCGGCTGATTCTTCTTCAATATGCGCTTCACCAACATGCAGTGTTTCCTTGATTGAATTAGCTCTCACACCAATATTTGTGCCTAGAGCCTTTGTATTGAGGGCTATCTGAAAACGGCTTTGGCTAGGAAGTTGTCTGTGAAAGTGGAGTTGGTGGCATGTGAAACCCGCATGTGGAGCATTGGTTTGTGTGGGATGCTCTACCAGGTTCATTCCTAGATAATGCACTCAAAGAGCATTAAGCCAAGAGTGGGAAAACTGAGTTTCCTTGAGAGCTGCTTGGAAGCCTGATGGTGTATGAAGTTAGTGAGCCAAATGGAGTTGTACTCCCACAAGAACCACTCGGCTGATTCTTCTTGAATATGCGCTTCACCAACATGCAGTGTTTCCTTGATTGAATTAGCTCTTACACAAATATTTGTGCCTAGAGCCTTTGCATTGAGGGCTATCTGAAAACGGCTTTGGCGCTGAAGTTGTCTGTGAAAGTGGAGTTGGTGGCATGTGAAACACGATGTGGAGCATTGGTTTGTGTGGAATGCTCTACCAGGTTCATTTCTAGATAATGCACTCAAAGGCCATTAAGCATAGAGTGAGAACTGAGTTTCCTAGAAAGCTGCTTGGAAGCCTGATTGTGTGTGAAGTTAGTGATCCAAATGGAGTTGTTCTCCCACAAGAACAACTAGGCTGATTTTTCTTCAATATGCGCTTCACCAACATGCAGTGTTTCCTTGATTGAATTAGCTCTCACACCAATATTTGCGCCTAGAGCCTTTGCATTGAGGGCTATCTGAAAATGGCTTTCGCGCTGAAGTTGTCTGTGAATGTGGAGTTGGTGGCATGTGAAACCCGCATGTGGAGCACTGGTTTGTTTGCGATGCTCACCAAGCTTCATTTCAGTCCTAGGCACTCAAAGGGCATTAAGCCTAGAGTGTGAAAACTGAGTTTCCTTGAGAGCTGCTTGGAAGCCTGATGGTGTGTGAAGTTAGTGAGCCAAATGGAGCTGTTCTCCCACAAGAACGACTCGGCTGATTCTTCTTCAATATGTGCTTCACCAACATGCAGTGTTTCCTTGATTGAATTAGCTCTCACACCAATATTTGCGCCTAGATCCTTTGCATTGAGGGCTATCTGAAAACGGCTTTGGCGCTGAAGTTGTCTGTGAATGTGGAGTTGGTGGCATGTGAAACCCGCATGTGGAGCCTTGGTTTGTGTGGGATGCTCTACCAGGTTCATTCCTAGATAATGTACTCAAAGAGCATTAAGCCAAGAGTGGCAAAACTGAGTTTCCTTGAGAGCTGCTTGGAAGCCTGATGGTGTGTGAAGTTAGTGAGCCAAATGGAGTTGTTCTCCCACAAGAACCACTCGGCTGATTCTTCTTCAATATGCGCTTCACCAACATGCAGTGTTTCCTTGATTGAATTAGCTCTCACACCAATATTTGCGTCTGGAGCCTTTGTATTGAGGGCTATCTGAAAACGGCTTTGGCGCTGAAGTTGTCTGTGAATGTGGAGTTGTTGGCATGTGAAACCCGCATGTGGAGCCTTGGTTTGTGTGGGATGCTCGACCAGGTTCATTCCTACATAATGCACTCAAAGGGCATTAAGCCTAGAGTGTGAAAACTGAGTTTCCTTGAGAGCTGCTTGGAAGCCTGATGGTGTGTGAAGTTAGTGAGCCAAATGGAGCTGTTTTTCCACAAGAACCACTCGGTTGATTCTTCTTCAATATGCGCTTCACCAACATGCAGTGTTTCCTTGATTGAATTAGCCCTCACACCAATATTTGCGCCTAGGGCATTTGTATTGAGGGCTATCTGAAAATGGCTTTGGCTAGAGAGTTTTCTGTGAATGTGGAGTTGGTGGCATGTGAAACCCGCATGTGGAGCATTGGTTTGTGTGGGAAGCTCACCAAATTTCATTTCAGTCCTTAGCACTCAAAGGGCATTAAGCCTAGAGTGTGAAATCTGAGTTTCCTTGAGAGCTGCTTGGAAGCCTGATGGTGTGTGAAGTTAGTGAGCCAAATGGAGTTGTTCTCCCACAAGAACCACTCGGCTGATTCTTCTTCAATATGCGCTTCACCAACATGCAGTGTTTCCTTGATTGAATTAGCTCTCACACCAATATTTGCGCCTAGAGCCTTTATATTGAGGGCTATCTGAAAACGGCTTTGGCTAGGAAGTTGTCTGTGAATGTGGAGTTGGTGGCATGTGAAACCCGCATGTGGAGCATTGGTTTTATGGGATGCTCTACCAGGTTCATTCCTAGATAATGCACTCAAAGGGCATTAAGCCTAGAGTGTGAAAACTGAGTTTCCTTGAGAGCTGCTTGGAAGCCTGATGGTATGTGAAGTTAGTGAGCCAAATGGAGTTGTTCTCCCACAAGAACAACTCGGCTGATTCTTCTTCAATATGCCCTTCACCAACATGCAGTGTTTCCTTGATTGAATTAGCTCTCACACCAATATTTGTGCCTAGAGCCTTTGTATTGAGGGCTATCTGAAAACGGCTTTGGCTAGGAAGTTGTCTGTGAAAGTGGAGTTGGTGGCATGTGAAACCCGCATGTGGAGCATTGGTTTGTGTGGGAAGCTCTACCAGGTTCATTTCTAGATAATGCACTCAAAGGCCATTAAGCATAGAGTGAGAACTGAGTTTCCTAGAAAGCTGCTTGGAAGCCTGATTGTGTGTGAAGTTAGTGAGCCAAATGGAGTTGTTCTCCCACAAGAACGACTCGGCTGATTCTTCTTCAATATGTGCTTCACCAACATGCAGTGTTTCCTTGATTGAATTAGCTCTCACACCAATATTTGCGCCTAGATCCTTTGCATTGAGGGCTATCTGAAAACGGCTTTGGCGCTGAAGTTGTCTGTGAATGTGGAGTTGGTGGCATGTGAAACCCGCATGTGGAGCCTTGGTTTGTGTGGGATGCTCTACCAGGTTCATTCCTAGATAATGCACTCAAAGAGCATTAAGCCAAGAGTGGCAAAACTGAGTTTCCTTGAGAGCTGCTTGGAAGCCTGATGGTGTGTGAAGTTAGTGAGCCAAATGGAGTTGTTCTCCCACAAGAACCACTCGGCTGATTCTTCTTCAATATGCGCTTCACCAACATGCAGTGTTTCCTTGATTGAATTAGCTCTCACACCAATATTTGTGTCTAGAGCCTTTGCTTGGAAGGTAATCTGAAGACGCCTTTGGCGCTGAAGTTGTCTGTGAATGTGGAGTTGGTGGCATGTGAAACCCGCATGTGGAGCACTGGTTTGTTTGCGATGCTCACCAAGCTTCATTTCAGTCCTAGGCACTCAAAGGGCATTAAGCCTAGAGTGTGAAAACTGAGTTTCCTTGAGAGCTGCTTGGAAGCCTGATGGTGTGTGAAGTTAGTGAGCCAAATGGAGCTGTTCTCCCACAAGAACGACTCGGCTGATTCTTCTTCAATATGTGCTTCACCAACATGCAGTGTTTCCTTGATTGAATTAGCTCTCACACCAATATTTGCGCCTAGATCCTTTGCATTGAGGGCTATCTGAAAACGGCTTTGGCGCTGAAGTTGTCTGTGAATGTGGAGTTGGTGGCATGTGAAACCCGCATGTGGAGCCTTGGTTTGTGTGGGATGCTCTACCAGGTTCATTCCTAGATAATGCACTCAAAGAGCATTAAGCCAAGAGTGGCAAAACTGAGTTTCCTTGAGAGCTGCTTGGAAGCCTGATGGTGTGTGAAGTTAGTGAGCCAAATGGAGTTGTTCTCCCACAAGAACCACTCGGCTGATTCTTCTTCAATATGCGCTTCACCAACATGCAGTGTTTCCTTGATTGAATTAGCTCTCACACCAATATTTGTGTCTAGAACCTTTGCTTGGAAGGCTATCTGAAGACGCCTTTGGCGCTGAAGTTGTCTGTGAATGTGGAGTTGGTGGCATGTGAAACCCGCATGTGGAGCACTGGTTTGTTTGCGATGCTCACCAAGCTTCATTTCAGTCCTAGGCACTCAAAGGGCATTAAGCCTAGAGTGTGAAAACTGAGTTTCCTTGAGAGCTGCTTGGAAGCCTGATGGTGTGTGAAGTTAGTGAACCAAATGGAGCTGTTCTCCCACAAGAACGACTCGGCTGATTCTTCTTCAATATGTGCTTCACCAACATGCAGTGTTTCCTTGATTGAATTAGCTCTCACACCAATATTTGCGCCTAGATCCTTTGCATTGAGGGCTATCTGAAAACGGCTTTGGCTAGGAAGTTGTCTGTGAATGTGGAGTTGGTGGCATGTGAAACCCGCATGTGGAGCCTTGGTTTGTGTGGGATGCTCTACCAGGTTCATTCCTAGATAATGCACTCAAAGAGCATTAAGCCAAGAGTGGGAAAACTGAGTTTCCTTGAGAGCTGCTTGGAAGCCTGATGGTGTGTGAAGTTAGTGAGCCAAATGGAGTTGTTCTCCCACAAGAACCACTCGGCTGATTCTTCTTCAATATGCGCTTCACCAACATGCAGTGTTTCCTTGATTGAATTAGCTCTCACACCAATATTTGCGCCTAGAGCCTTTGCATTGAGGGCTATCTAAAAACAGCTTTGGCGCTGAAGTTGTCTGTGAATGTGGAGTTGGTGGCATGTGAAACCCGCATGTGGAGCATTGGTTTGTGTGGGAAGCTCACCAAACTTCATTTCAGTCCTAGGCACTCAAAGGGCATTAAGCCTAGAGTGTGAAAACTGAGTTTCCTTGAGAGCTGCTTGGAAGCCTGATGGTGTGTGAAGTTAGTGAGCCAAATGGAGTTGTTCTCTCACAAGAAACACTCGGCTGATTCTTCTTCAATATGCGCTTCACCAACATGCAGTGTTGCTTGATTGAATTAGCTCTCACACAAATATTTGCGCCTAGAGCCTTTGCATTGAGGGCTATCTGAAAACGGCTTTGGCGCTGAAGTTGTCTGTGAATGTGGAGTTGGTGGCATGTGAAACCCGCATGTGGAGCATTGGTGTGTGTGGGATGCTCTACCAGATTCATTCCTAGATTATGCACTCAAAGAGCATTAAGCATAGCGTGTGAAACCTGAGTTTCCTTGAGAGCTGCTTGGAAGCCTGATGGTGTGTGAAGTTAGTGAGCCAAATGGAGTTGTTCTCCCACAAGAACGACTCGGCTGATTCTTCTTCAATATGTGCTTCACCAACATGCAGTGTTTCCTTGATTGAATTAGCTCTCACACCAATATTTGTGTCTAGAGCCTTTGCTTCTAATGCTATCTGAAGACGCCTTTGGCGCTGAAGTTGTCTGTGAATGTGGAGTTGGTGGCATGTGAAACCCGCATGTGGAGCCTTGGTTTGTGTGGGATGCTCTACCACGTTCATTCCTAGATAATGCACTCAAAGGCCATTAAGCATAGAGTGAGAGCTGAGTTTCCTAGAAAGCTGCTTGGAAGCCTGATGGTGTGTGAAGTTAGTGAGCCAAATCGAGTTGTTCTCCCACAAGAATCACTCGGCTGATTCTTCTTCAATATGCGCTTCACCAACATGCAGTGTTTCCTTGATTGAATTAGCTCTCACACCAATATTTGCGCCTAGAGCCTTTGCATTGAGGGCTATCTAAAAACAGCTTTGGCGCTGAAGTTGTCTGTGAATGTGGAGTTGGTGGCATGTGAAACCCGCATGTGGAGCATTGGTTTGTGTGGGAAGCTCACCAAACTTCATTTCAGTCCCAGGCACTCAAAGGGCATTAAGCCTAGAGTGTGAAAACTGAGTTTCCTTGAGAGCTGCTTGGAAGCCTGATGGTGTGTGAAGTTAGTGAGCCAAATGGAGTTGTTCTCCCACAAGAAACACTCGGCTGATTCTTCTTCAATATGCGCTTCACCAACATGCAGTGTTGCTTGATTGAATTAGCTCTCACACAAATATTTGCGCCTAGAGCGTTTGCATTGAGGGCTATCTGAAAACGGCTTTGGCGCTGAAGTTTTCTGTGAATGTGGAGTTGGTGGCATGTGAAACCCGCATGTGGAGCATTGGTGTGTGTGGGATGCTCTACCAGATTCATTCCTAGATTATGCACTCAAAGAGCATTAAGCATAGAGTGTGAAACCTGAGTTTCCTTGAGAGCTGCTTGGAAGCCTGATGGTGTGTGAAGTTAGTGAGCCAAATGGAGTTGTTCTCCCACAAGAACCACTCGGCTGATTCTTCTTCAATATGTGCTTCACCAACATGCAGTGTTTCCTTGATTGAATTAGCTCTCACACCAATATTTGTGTCTAGAGCCTTTGCTTCTAATGCTATCTGAAGACGCCTTTGGCGCTGAAGTTGTCTGTGAATGTGGAGTTGGTGGCATGTGAAACCCGCATGTGGAGCCTTGGTTTGTGTGGGATGCTCTACCACGTTCATTCCTAGATAATGCACTCAAAGGCCATTAAGCATAGAGTGAGAGCTGAGTTTCCTAGAAAGCTGCTTGGAAGCCTGATGGTGTGTGAAGTTAGTGAGCCAAATCGAGTTGTTCTCCCACAAGAATCACTCGGCTGATTCTTCTTCAATATGCGCTTCACCAACATGCAGTGTTTCCTTGATTGAATTAGCTCTCACACCAATATTTGCGCCTAGAACCCTTGTATTGAGGGCTATCTGAAAACGGCTTTGGCGCTGAAGTTGTCTGTGAATGTGGAGTTGGTGGCATGTGAAACCCGCATGTGGAGCATTCGTTTGTGTGGGACGCTCACCAAGCTTCATTTCAGTCCTAGGCACTCAAAGGGCACTAAGCCTAGAGTGTGAAAACTGAGTTTCCTTGAGAGCTGCTTGGAAGCCTGATGGTGTGTGAAGTTAGTGAGAAAAATGGAGTTGTTCTCCCACAAGAATCACTCGGCTGATTCTTCTTCAATATGCCCTTCACCAACATGCAGTGTTTCCTTGATTGAATTAGCTCTCACACCAATATTTGCGTCTGGAGCCTTTGCATTGAGGGCTATCTGAAAACGGCTGTGGCGCTGAAGTTGCCTGTGAATTTGGAGTTGGTGGCATGTGAAACCCGCATGTGGAGCATTCGTTTGTGTGGGATGCTCACCAAGCTTCATTTCAGTCCTAGGCCCTCAAAGGGCACTAAGCATAGAGTGTGAAAACTGAGTTTCCTTGAGAGCTGCTTGGAAGCCTGATGGTGTGTGAAGTTAGTGAGCCAAATGGAGTTGTTCTCTCACAAGAACCACTCGCCTGATTCTTCTTCAATATGCCCTTCACCAACATGCAGTGTTTCCTTGATTGAATTAGCTCTCATACCAATATTTGTGTCTAGAGCCTTTCAATTGAGGGCTATCTGAAAACAGCTGTGGCGCTGAAGTTGCCTGTGAATGTGGAGTTGGTGGCATGTGAAACCCACATGTGGAGCATTCGTTTGTGTGAAATGCTCACCAAGCTTCATTTCAGTCCTAGGCACTCAAAGGGCACTAAGCCTAGAGTGTGAAACCTGCAGTGTTTCCTTGAGAGCTGCTTGGAAGCCTGATGGTGTGTGAAGTTAGTGAGCCAAATGGAGTTGTTCTCCCACAAGAATCACTCGGCTGATTCTTCTTCAATATGCGCTTCACCAACATGCAGTGTTTCCTTGATTGAATTAGCTCTCACACCAATATTTGCGCCTAGAGCCTTTTTATTGAGGGCTATCTGAAAACGGCTGTGGCGCTGAAGTTGCCTGTGACTGTGTAGTTGGTGGCATGTGAAACCCGCATGTGGAGCATTCGTTTGTGTGAAATGCTCTACCAGGTTCATTCCTAGATAATGCACACAAAGGGCACTAAGCATAGAGTGTGAAACCTGCAGTGTTTCCTTGAGAGCTGCTTGGAAGCCTGATGGTGTGTGAAGTTAGTGAGCCAAATGGAGTTGTTCTCCCACAAGAACCACTCCCCTGATTCTTTTTCAATATGCCCTTCACCAACATGCAGTGTTTCCTTGATTGAATTAGCTCTCACACCAATATTTGCGTCTAGAGCCTTTGCATTGAGGGCTATCTGAAAATGGCTGTGGCGCTGAAGTTGCCTGTGAATGTGGAGTTGGTGGCATGTGAAACGCGCATGTGGAGCATTAGTTTGTGTGGGATGCTCACCAAGCTTCATTTCAGTCCTAGGCACTCAAAGGACACTAAGCATAGAGTGTGAAAACTGAGTTTCCTTGAGAGCTGCTTGGAAGCCTGATGGTGTGTGAAGTTAGTGAGCCAAATGGAGTTGTTCTCTCACAAGAACCACTCGGCTGATTCTTCTTCAATATGCCCTTCACCAACATGCAGTGTTTCCTTGATTGAATTAGCTCTCATACCAATACTTGTTTCTAGAGCCTTTGCATTGAGGGCTATCTGAAAACGGCTGTGGCGCTGAAGTTGTCTGTGAATGTGGAGTTGGTGGCATGTGAAACCCACATGTGGAGCATTCGTTTGTGTGAAATGCTCACCAAGCTTCATTTCAGTCCTAGGCACTCAAAGGGCACTAAGCATAGAGTGTGAAAACTGAGTTTCCTTGAGAGCCGCTTGGAAGCCTGATGGTGTGTGAAGTTAGTGAGCCAAATGGAGTTGTTCTCCAACAAGAACCACTCGGCTGATTCTTCTTCAATATGCCCTTCACCAACATGCAGTGTTTCCTTGATTGAATTAGCTCTCACAGCAATATTTGCGTCTAGAGCCTTTGCATTGAAGGCTATCTGAAAGTGGTTTTGGCGCTGAAGTTGCCTGTGAATGTGGAGTTGGTGGCATGTGAAACGCGCATGTGGAGTATTCGTTTGTGTGGGATGCTCACCAAGCTTCATTTCAGTCCTAGGCACTCAAAGGGCACTAAGCATAGAGTGTGAAAACTGGGTTTCCTTGAGAGCTGCTTGGAAGCCTGATGGTGTGTGAAGTTAGTGAGCCAAATGGAGTTGTTCTCCCACAAGAACCACTCGCCTGATTCTTCTTCAATATGCCCTTCACCAACATGCAGTGTTTCCTTGATTGAATTAGCTCTCATACCAATACTTGTTTCTAGAGCCTTTGCATTGAGGGCTATCTGAAAACGGCTGTGGCGCTGAAGTTGTCTGTGAATGTGGAGTTGGTGGCATGTGAAACCCACATGTGGAGCATTCGTTTGTGTGAAATGCTCACCAAGCTTCATTTCAGTCCTAGGCACTCAAAGGGCACTAAGCATAGAGTGTGAAAACTGAGTTTCCTTGAGAGCCGCTTGGAAGCCTGATGGTGTGTGAAGTTAGTGAGCCAAATGGAGTTGTTCTCCCACAAGAATCACTCGGCTGATTCTTCTTCAATATGCCCTTCACCAACATGCAGTGTTTCCTTGATTGAATTAGCTCTCACAGCAATATTTGCGTCTAGAGCCTTTGCATTGAGGGCTATCTGAAAGTGGTTTTGGCGCTGAAGTTGCCTGTGAATGTGGAGTTGGTGGCATGTGAAACCCGCATGTGGAGCATTGGTTTGTGTGGGATGCTCACCAAGCTTCATTTCAGTCCTAGGCACTCAAAGGACACTAAGCATAGAGTGTGAAAACTGAGTTTCCTTGAGACTGCTTGGAAGCCTGATGGTGTGTGAAGTTAGTGAGCCAAATGGAGATGTTCTCTCACAAGAACCACTCGGCTGATTCTTCTTCAATATGCCCTTCACCAACATGCAGTTTTTCCTTGATAGAATTAGCTCTCACACCAATATTTGCGTCTAGAGCCTTTGCATTGAGGGCTATCTGAAAACGGCTGTGGCGCTGACGTTGCCTGTGAATGTGGAGTTGGTGGCATGTGAAACCCGCATGTGGAGCATTCGTTTGTGTGGGATGCTCTACCAGAATCATTTCAGTCCTAGGCACTCAAAGGGCACTAAGCATAGAGCGTGAAAACTGAGTTTCCTTGAGAGCTGCTTGGAAGCCTGATGGTGTGTGAAGTTAGTGAGCCAAATGGAGTTGTTCTCCCACAAGGACCACTCATCTGATTCTTCTTCAATATGCCCTTCACCAACATGCAGTGTTTCCTTGATTGAATTAGCTCTCACACCAATATTTGCGTCTAGGGCCTTTGCATTGAGGGCTATCTGAAAACGGCTGTGGCGCTGAAGTTGCCTGTGAATGTGCAGTTGGTGGCATGTGAAACCCACATGTGGAGCATTCGTTTGTGTGAAATGCTCACCAAGGTTCATTTCAGTCCTAGGCACTCAAAGGGCACTAAGCATAGTGTGTGAAAACTGAGTTTCCTTGAGAGCTGCTTGGAAGCCTGATGGTGTGTGAAGCTTGTGAGCCAAATGGAGTTGTTCTCCCACAAGAATCACTTGGCAGATTCTTCTTCAGTATGCCCTTCACCAACATGCCGTGTTTCGTTGATTGAATTAGCTCTCACACCAATATTTGCATCTGAAGCCTTTGCATTGACGACTATCTGTAAACGGCTGTGGCGCTGAAGTTGCCTGTGAATGTGGAGTTGGTGGCATGTGAAACCGCATGTGGAACATTCGTTTGTGTGGGATGCTCACCAAGCTTCATTTCAGTCCTACGCACTCAAAGGGCACTAAGCATAGAGTGTGAAAACTGAGTTTCCTTGAGAGCTGCTTGGAAGCCTGATGGTGTGTGAAGTTAGTGAGCCAAATGGAGTTGTTCTCGCACAAGAATCACTCGGATGATTCTTCTTCAATATGCCCTTCACCAACATGCAGTGTTTCCTTGATTGAATTAGCTCTCACACCAATATTTGCATCTAGAGCCTTTGCATTGAGGGCTATCTGAAAGTGGCTGTGGCGCTGAAGTTGCCTGTGAATGTGGAGTTGGTGACATGTGAAAACCGCATGTGGAGCATTCGTTTGTCTGGGATGCTCTACCAGGCTCATTTCAGTCCTAGGCACTCAAAGGGCACTAAGCATAGTGTGTGAAAACTGAGTTTCCTTGAGAGCTGCTTGGAAGCCTGATGGTGTGTGAAGTTAGTGAGCCAAATGGAGTTGTTCTCCCACAAGAATCACTCGGCTGATTCTTCTTCAATATGCACTTCACCAACATGCAGTGTTTCCTTGATTGAATTAGCTCTCACAACAATATTTGCGTCTGGAACCTTTGCATTGAGGGCTATCTGAAAACGGCTGTGGCGCTGACGTTGCCTGTGAATGTGGAGTTGGTGGCATATGAAACCCGCATGTGGAGCATTTGTTGTTTGGGATGCTCTACCAGGTTCATTCCTAGATAATGCACTCAAAGGGCACTAAGCATAGAGTGTGAAAACTGAGTTTCCTTGAGAGCTGCTTGGAAGCCTGATGGTGCGTGAAGTTAGTGCGCCAAATGGAGTTGTTCTCCCACAAGAACCACTCATCTGATTCTTCTTCAATATGCCCTTCACCAACATGCAGTGTTTCCTTGATTGAATTAGCTCTCACACCAATATTTGCGTCTAGAGCCTTTGCATTGAGGGCTATCTGAAAACGGCTGTGGCGCTGAAGTTGCCTGTGAATGTGCAGTTGGTGGCATGTGAAACCCACATGTGGAGCATTCGTTTGTGTGAAATGCTCACCAAGCTTCATTTCAGTCCTAGGCACTCAAACGGCACTAAGCATAGAGTGTGAAAACTGAGTTTCCTTGAGAGCTGCTTGGAAGCCTGATGGTGTGTGAAGTTAGTGAGCCAAATGGAGTTGTTCTCCCACAAGAATCACTCGGCTGATTCTTCTTCAATATGCCCTTCACCAACATGCAGTGTTTCCTTGATTGAATTAGCTCTCACACCAATATTTGCGTCTAGAGCCTTTGCATTGAGGGCTATCTGAAAACGGCTTTGGCCCTGAATTTGCCTGTGAATGTGGAGTTGGTGGCATATGAAACCCGCATGTGGAGCATTGGTTTGTGTGGGATGCTCTACCAGGTTCATTCCTAGATAATGCACTCAAAGGGCACTAAGCATAGAGTGTGAAAACTGAGTTTCCTTGAGAGCTGCTTGGAAGCCTGATGGTGTGTGAAGTTAGTGAGCCAAATGGAGTTGTTCCCCCACAAGAACCACTCGGCTGATTCTTCTTCAATATGCCCTTCACCAGCATGCAGTGTTTCCTTGATTGAATTAGCTCTCACACCAATATTTGGGCCTAGAGCCTTTGCATTGAGGGCTATCTGAAAACGGCTGTGGCGCTGAAGTTGCCTGTGAATGTGGAGTTGGTTGCATGTGAAACCCACATGTGGAGCATTCATTTGCGTGAAATGCTCACCAAGCTTCATTTCAGTCCTAGGCACTCAAAGAGCACTAAGCATAGAGTGTGAAAACTGAGTTTTCTTGAGAGCTGCTTGGAAGCCTGATGGTGTGTGAAGTTAGTGAGCCAAATGGAGTTGTTCTCTGACAAGAACCATTCGGTTGATTCTTCTTCAATATGCCCTTCACCAACATGCAGTGTTTCCTTGATTGAATTAGCTCTCACACCAATATTTGCATCTGAAGCCTTTGCATTGACGACTATCTGTAAACGGCTTTGGCGCTGACGTTGCATGTGAATGTGGAGTTGGTGGCATGTGAAACCCGCATGTGGAGCATTCGTTTGTGTGGGATGCTCTACCAGAATCATTTCAGTCCTAGGCACTCAAAGGGCACTAAGCATAGAGCGTGAAAACTGAGTTTCCTTGAGAGCTGCTTGGAAGCCTGATGGTGTGTGAAGTTAGTGAGCCAAATGGAGTTGTTCTCCCACAAGGACCACTCATCTGATTCTTCTTCAATATGCCCTTCACCAACATGCAGTGTTTCCTTGATTGAATTAGCTCTCACACCAATATTTGCGTCTAGGGCCTTTGCATTGAGGGCTATCTGAAAACGGCTGTGGCGCTGAATTTGCCTGTGAATGTGCAGTTGGTGGCATGTGAAACCCACATGTGGAGCATTCGTTTGTGTGAAATGCTCACCAAGCTTCATTTCAGTCCTAGGCACTCAAAGGGCACTAAGCATAGTGTGTGAAAACTGAGTTTCCTTGAGAGCTGCTTGGAAGCCTGATGGTGTGTGAAGCTTGTGAGCCAAATGGAGTTGTTCTCCCACAAGAATCACTTGGCAGATTCTTCTTCAGTATGCCCTTCACCAACATGCCGTGTTTCGTTGATTGAATTAGCTCTCACACCAATATTTGCATCTGAAGCCTTTGCATTGACGACTATCTGTAAACGGCTGTGGCGCTGAAGTTGCCTGTGAATGTGGAGTTGGTGGCATGTCAAACCGCATGTGGAGCATTCGTTTGTCTGGGATGCTCTACCAGGCTCATTTCAGTCCTAGGCACTCAAAGGGCACTAAGCATAGAGTGTGAAAACTGAGTTTCCTTGAGAGCTGCTTGGAAGCCTGATGGTGTGTGAAGTTAGTGAGCCAAATGGAGTTGTTCTCCCACAAGAATCACTCGGCTGATTCTTCTTCAATATGCCCTTCACCAACATGCAGTGTTTCCTTGATTGAATTAGCTCTCACAACAATATTTGCGTCTGGAACCTTTGCATTGAGGGCTATCTGAAAACGGCTGTGGCGCTGACGTTGCCTGTGAATGTGGAGTTGGTGGCATATGAAACCCGCATGTGGAGCATTTGTTGTTTGGGATGCTCTACCAGGTTCATTCCTAGATAATGCACTCAAAGGGCACTAAGCATAGAGTGTGAAAACTGAGTTTCCTTGAGAGCTGCTTGGAAGCCTGATGGTGCGTGAAGTTAGTGCGCCAAATGGAGTTGTTCTCCCACAAGAACCACTCATCTGATTCTTCTTCAATATGCCCTTCACCAACATGCAGTGTTTCCTTGATTGAATTAGCTCTCACACCAATATTTGCGTCTAGAGCCTTTGCATTGAGGGCTATCTGAAAACGGCTGTGGCGCTGAAGTTGCCTGTGAATGTGCAGTTGGTGGCATGTGAAACCCACATGTGGAGCATTCGTTTGTGTGAAATGCTCACCAAGCTTCATATCAGTCCTAGGCACTCAAACGGCACTAAGCATAGAGTGTGAAAACTGAGTTTCCTTGAGAGCTGCTTGGAAGCCTGATGGTGTGTGAAGTTAGTGAGCCAAATGGAGTTGTTCTCCCACAAGAATCACTCGGCTGATTCTTCTTCAATATGCCCTTCACCAACATGCAGTGTTTCCTTGATTGAATTAGCTCTCACACCAATATTTGCATCTAGAGCCTTTGCATTGAGGGCTATCTGAAAGTGGCTGTGGCGCTGAAGTTGCCTGTGAATGTGGACTTGGTGGCATGTGAAACACGCATGTGGAGCATTCGTTTGTGTGGGATGCTCCACCAGGTTCATTCCTAGATAATGTACTCAAAGGGCACTAAGCATAGAGTGTGAAAACTGAGTTTCCTTGAGAGCTGCTTGGAAGCCTGATGATATGTGAAGTTAGTGAGCCAAATGGAGTTGTTCTCTCACAAGAACCATTCGGCAGATTCTTCTTCAGTATGCCCTTCACGAACATGCAGTGTTTCCTTGATTGAATTAGCTCTCACACCAATATTTGCATCTAGATCCTTTGCATTGAGAGCTATCTGAAAACGGCTGTGGCGCTGAAGTTGCCTGTGAATGTGGAGTTGGTGGCATGTGAAACCCGCATGTGGAGCATTCGTTTGTGTGGGATGCTCAGCAAGCTTCATTTCAGTCCTAGGCACTCAAAGGGCACTAAGCATAGAGTGTGAAAACTGAGTTTCCTTGAGAGCTGCTTGGAAGCCTGATGGTGTGTGAAGTTAGTGTGCCAAATGGAGTTGTTCTCCCACAAGAACCACTCATCTGATTCTTCTTCAGTATGCCCTTCACCAACATGCAGTGTTTCCTTGATTGAATTAGCTCTCACACCAATATTTGTGTCTAGAGCCTTTGCATTGAGGGCTATCTGAAAGTGGCTGTGGCGCTGAAGTTGCCTGTGAATGTGGAGTTGGTGGCATGTGAAACCCGCATGTGGAGCATTCGTTTGTGAGGGATGCTCTCCAGGTTCATTTCAGTCCTAGGCACTCAAAGGGCAATAAGCATAGAGTGTGTAAACTGAGTTTCCTTGAGAGCTGCTTGGAAGCCTGATGGTGTGTGAAGTTAGTGAGCCAAATGGAGTTGTTCTCCCACAAGAACCACTCATCTGATTCTTCTTCAGTATGTCCTTCACCAGCATGCAGTGTTTCCTTGATTGAATTAGCTCTCACACCAATATTTGTGTCTACAGCCTTTGCATTGAGGGCTATCTGAACAGGGCTGTGGCGCTGAAGTTGCCTGTGAATGTGGAGTTGGTGGCATGTGAAATCCGCATGTGGAGCATTCGTTTGTGTGGGATGCTCACCAAGCTTCATTTCAGTCCTAGGCACTCAAAGGGCACTAAGCATAGAGTGTGAAAACTGAGTTTCCTTGAGAGCTGCTTGCAAGCCTGATGGTGTGTGAAGTTAGTGAGCCAAATGGAGTTGTTTTCTCACAAGAATCACTCGGCTGATTCTTCTTCAGTATGCCCTTCACCAACATGCAGTGTTTCCTTGATTGAATTAGCTCTCACACCAATATTTGCGTCTAGAGCCTTTGCATTGACGGGTATCTGCAAACGGCTGTGGCGCTTTAGTTGCCTGTGAATGTGGAGTTGGTGGCATGTGAAACCCACATGTGGAGCATTCATTTGCGTGAAATGCTCACCAAGCTTCATTTCAGTCCTAGGCACTCAAAGGGCACTAAGCATAGAGTGTGAAAACTGAGTTTCCTTGAGAGCTGCTTGGAAGCCTGATGGTGTGTGAAGTTAGTGAGCCAAATGGAGTTGTTCTCTCACAAGAATCACTCGGCTGATTCTTCTTCAGTATGCACTTCACCAACATGCAGTGTTTCCTTGATTGAATTAGCTCTCACACCAATATTTGCGTCTAGAGCCTTTGCATTGACGGCTATCTGCAAAAGGCTGTGGCGCTGAAGTTGCCTGTGAATGTGGAGTTGGTTGCATGTGAAACCCATGTGTGGAGCATTCGTTTGTGTGAAATGCTCAACAAGCTTCATTTCAGTCCTAGGCACTCAAAGGGCACTAAGCATAGAGTGTGAAAACTGAGTTTCCTTGAGAGCTGCTTGGAAGCCTGATGGTGTGTGAAGTTAGTGAGCAAATGGAGTTGTTCTCCCACAAGAACCACTCGGCTGATTCTTCTTCAATATGCCCTTCACCAACATGCAGTGTTTCCTTGATTGAATTAGCTCTCACACCAATATTTGCGTCTAGGGCTTTTGCATTGAGGGTTATCTGAAAACGGCTGTGGCGCTGAAGTTGCCTGTGAATGTGGAGTTGGTGGCATGTGAAACCCTCCTGTGGAGCATTCGTTTGTGTGGGATGCTCACCAAGCTTCATTTCAGTCCTAGGCACTCAAAGGGCACTAAGCATGGAGTGTGAAAACTGAGTTTCCTTGAGAGCTGCTTGGAAGCCTGATGGTGTGTGAAGTTAGTGAGCCAAATGGAGTTGTTCTCTGACAAGAACCATTCGGTTGATTCTTCTTCAATATGCCCTTCACCAACATGCAGTGTTTCCTTGATTGAATTAGCTCTCACACCAATATTTGCGTCTAGAGCCTTTGCATTGAGGGCTATCTGAAAACGGCTGTATCACTGAAGTTGCCTGTGAATGTGGAGTTGGTGGCATGTGAAATCCGCATGTGGAGCATTCGTTTGTGTGGGATGCTCTACCAGGTTCATTTCAGTTCTAGGCACTCAAAGGGCACTAAGCATAGAGTGTGAAAACTGAGTTTCCTTGAGAGCTGCTTGGAAGCCTGATGGTGTGTGAAGTTAGTGAGCCAAATGGAGTTGTTCTCCCACAAGAACTACTGGGCTGATTCTTCTTCAATATGCCCTTCACCAACATGCAGTGTTTCCTTGATTGAATTAGCTCTCATACCAACATTTGTTTCTAGAGCCTTTGCATTGAGGGCTATCTGAAAACGGCTGTGGCGCTGAAGTTGCCTGTGAATGTGGAGTTGGTGGCATGTGAAACCCACATGTGGAGCATTCGTTTGTGTGGGATGCTCCACCAGGTTCATTCCTAGATAATGCACTCAAAGGGCACTAAGCATAGAGTGTGAAAACTGAGTTTCCTTGAGAGCTGCTTGGAAGCCTGATGGTGTGTGAAGTTAGTGAGCCAAATGGAGTTGTTCTCCACAAGAATCACTCGGCTGATTCTTCTTCAATATGCCCTTCACCAACATGCAGTGTTTCCTTGATTGAATTAGCTCTCACACCAATATTTGTGTCTAGAGCCTTTGCATTGAGGGCTATCTGAAAGTTGCTTTGGCTAGGAAGTTGTCTGTGAATGTGGAGTTGGTGGCATGTGAAACCCGCATGTGGAGCATTCGTTTGTGTGAAATGCTCACCAAGCTTCATTTCAGTCCTAGGCACTCAAAGGGCACTAAGCATAGAGTGTGAAAACTGAGTTTCCTTGAGAGCTGCTTGGAAGCCTGATGGTGTTGTGAAGTTAGTGAGCCAATGGAGTTGTTCTCTCACAAGAACCACTCGGCTGATTCTTCTTCAATATGCCCTTCACCAACATGCAGTGTTTCCTTGATTGAATTAGCTCTCACACCAATATTTGCTTCTAGAGCCTTTGCTTTGAGGGCTATCTGAAAACGGCTGTATCGCTGAAGTTGCCTATGAATTTGGAGTTGGTGGCATGTGAAATCCGCATGTGGAGCATTCGTTTGTGTGGGATGCTCACCAAGCTTCATTTCAGTCTTAGGCACTCAAAGGGCACTAAGCATAGAGTGAAAACTGAGATTCCTTGAGAGCTGCTTGGAAGCCTGATGGTGTGTGAAGTTAGTGAGCCAAATGGAGTTGTTCTCTCACAAGAATCACTCGGCAGATTCTTCTTCAGTATGCACTTCACCAACATGCAGTGTTTCCTTGATTGAATTAGCTCTCACACCAATATTTCCGTCTAGAGCCTTTGCATTGACGGCTATCTGCAAACGGCTGTGGCGCTGAAGTTGCCTGTGAATGTGGAGTTGGTGGCATGTGAAATCCGCATGTGGAGCATTCGTTTGTGTGGGATGCTCACCAAGCTTCATTTCAGTCCTAGGCACTCAAAGGGCACTAAGCATAGAGTGTGAAAACTGAGTTTCCTTGAGAGCTGCTTGGAAGCCTGATGTTGTGTGAAGATAGTGTGCGAAATGGAGTTGTTCTCCCACAAGAATCACTCAGCTGATTCTTCTTCAATATGCCCTTCACCAACATGCAGTGTTTCCTTGATTGAATTAGCTCTCATACCAATATTTGTTTCTAAGCCTTTGCATTGAGGGCTATCTGAAAGTGGCTGTGGCGCTGAAGTTGCCTGTGAATGTGGAGTTGGTGGCATGTGAAACCCGCATGTGGAGCATTCGTTTGTGTGGGATGCTCTACCAGGTTCATTCCTAGATAATGCACTCAAAGGGCACTAAGCATAGAGTGTGAAAACTGAGTTTCCTTGAGAGCTGCTTGCAAGCCTGATGGTGTGTGAAGTTAGTGAGCCAAATGGAGTTGTTCTCCCACAAGAACCATTCGGCTGATTCTTCTTCAGTATGCCCTTCACGAACATGCAGTGTTTCCTTGATTGAATTAGCTCTCACACCAATATTTGCGTCTAGATCCTTTGCATTGAGGGCTATCTGAAAACGGCTGTGGCGCTGAAGTTGCCTGTGAATGTGGAGTTGGTGGCATGTGAAACCCGCATGTGGAGCATTCGTTTGTGTGGGATGCTCACCAAGCTTCATTTCAGTCCTAGGCACTCAAAGGGCACTAAGCATAGAGTGTGAAAACTGAGTTTCCTTGAGAGCTGCTTGGAAGCCTGATGGTGTGTGAAGTTAGTGTGCCAAATGGAGTTGTTCTCCCACAAGAATCACTCGGCAGATTCTTCTTCAGTATGCCCTTCACCAACATGCAGTGTTTCCTTGATTGAATTAGCTCTCACACCAATATTTGCGTCTAGAGCCTTTGCATTGACGGCTATCTGCAAACGGTTGTGGCGCTGAAGTTGCCTGTGAATGTGGAGTTGGGGGCATGTGAAACCCACATGTGGAGCATTAATTTGCGTGAAATGCTCACCAAGCTTCATTTCAGTCCTAGGCACTCAAAGGGCACTAAGCATAGAGTGTGAAAACTGAGTTTCCTTGAGAGCTGCTTGGAAGCCTGATGGTGTGTGAAGTTAGTGAGCCAAATGGAGTTGTTTTCTCACAAGAATCACTCGGCTGATTCTTCTTCAGTATGCCCTTCACCAACATGCAGTGTTTCCTTGATTGAATTAGCTCTCACACCAATATTTGCGTCTAGAGCCTTTGCATTGACGGCTATCTGCAAACGGCTGTGGCGCTTTAGTTGCCTGTGAATGTGGAGTTGGTGGCATGTGAAACCCACATGTGGAGCATTCATTTGCGTGAAATGCTCACCAAGCTTCATTTCAGTCCTAGGCACTCAAAGGGCACTAAGCATAGAGTGTGAAAACTGAGTTTCCTTGAGAGCTGCTTGGAAGCCTGATGGTGTGTGAAGTTAGTGAGCCAAATGGAGTTGTTCTCTCACAAGAATCACTCGGCTGATTCTTCTTCAGTATGCACTTCACCAACATGCAGTGTTTCCTTGATTGAATTAGCTCTCACACCAATATTTGCGTCTAGAGCCTTTGCATTGACGGCTATCTGAAAACGGCTGTGGCGCTGAAGTTGCCTGTGAATGCGGAGTTGGTGGCATGTGAAACCCACATGTGGAGCATTCGTTTGTGTGGGATGCTCACCAAGCTTCATTTCAGTCCTAGGCACTCAAAGAGCACTAAGCATAGAGTGTGAAAACTGAGTTTTCTTGAGAGCTGCTTGGAAGCCTGATGGTGTGTGAAGTTAGTGAGCCAAATGGAGTTGTTCTCTGACAAGAACCATTCGGTTGATTCTTCTTCAATATGCCCTTCACCAACATGCAGTGTTTCCTTGATTGAATTAGCTCTCACACCAATATTTGCGTCTAGAGCCTTTGCATTGAGGGCTATCTGAAAACGGCTGTGGCGCTGAAGTTGCCTGTGAATGTGGAGTTGGTGGCATGTGAAATCCGCATGTGGAGCATTCGTTTGTGTGGGATGCTCACCAAGCTTCATTTCAGTCCTAGGCACTCAAAGGGCTCTAAGCATAGAGTGTGAAAACTGAGTTTCCTTGAGAGATGCTTGGAAGCCTGATGGTGTGTGAAGTTAGTGAGCCAAATGGAGTTGTTCTCCCACAAGAACCAATCGGCTGATTCTTCTTCAATATGCCCTTCACCAACATGCAGTGTTTCCTTGATTGAATTAGCTCTCACACCAATATTTGCGTCTAGAGCCTTTGCATTGAGGGCTATCTGAAAACGGCTTTGGCGCTGAATTTGCCTGTGAATGTGGAGTTGGTGGCATATGAAACCCGCATGTGGAGCATTCGTTTGTGTGGGATGCTCTACCAGGTTCATTCCTAGATAATGCACTCAAAGGACACTAAGCATAGAGTGTGAAAACTGAGTTTCCTTGAGAGCTGCTTGGAAGCCTGATGGTGTGTGAAGTTAGTGAGCCAAATGGAGTTGTTCTCTCACAAGAATCACTCGGCAGATTCTTCTTCAGTATGCCCTTCACCAACATGCAGTGTTTCCTTGATTGAATTAGCTCTCACACCAATATTTGCGTCTAGAGCCTTTGCATTGAGGGCTATCTGCAAACGGTTGTGGCGCTGAAGTTGCCTGTGAATGTGGAGTTGGGGGCATGTGAAACCCACATGTGGAGCATTCATTTGCGTGAAATGCTCACCAAGCTTCATTTCAGTCCTAGGCACTCAAAGGGCACTAAGCATAGAGTGTGAAAACTGAGTTTCCTTGAGAGCTGCTTGGAAGCCTGATGGTGTGTGAAGTTAGTGAGCCAAATGGAGTTGTTCGCTCACAAGAATCACTCGGCTGATTCTTCTTCAGTATGCACTTCACCAACATGCAGTGTTTCCTTGATTGAATTAGCTCTCACACCAATATTTGCGTCTAGAGCCTTTGCATTGACGGCTATCTGAAAACGGCTGTGGCGCTGAAGTTGCCTGTGAATGCGGAGTTGGTGGCATGTGAAACCCACATGTGGAGCATTCGTTTGTGTGGGATGCTCACCAAGCTTCATTTCAGTCCTAGGCACTCAAAGGGCACTAAGCATAGAGTGTGAAAACTGAGTTTCCTTGAGAGATGCTTGGAAGCCTGATGGTGTGTGAAGTTAGTGAGCCAAATGGAGTTGTTCCCCCACAAGAACCACTCGGCTGATTCTTCTTCAATATGCGCTTCACCAACATGCAGTGTTTCCTTGATTGAATTAGCTCTCACACCAATATTTGGGCCTAGAGCCTTTGCATTGAGGGCTATCTGAAAACGGCTGTGGCGCTGAGGTTGCCTGTGAATGTGGAGTTAGTGCCATGTGAAACCCTCCTGTGGAGCATTCGTTTGTGTGGGATGCTCACCAAGCTTCATTTCAGTCCTAGGCACTCAAAGGGCACTAAGCATGGAGTGTGAAAACTGAGTTTCCTTGAGAGCTGCTTGGAAGCCTGATGGTGTGTGAAGTTAGTGAGCCAAATGGAGTTGTTCTCTCACAAGAATCACTCGGCAGATTCTTCTTCAGTATGCCCTTCACCAACATGCAGTGTTTCCTTGATTGAATTAGCTCTCACACCAATATTTGCGTCTAGAGCCTTTGCATTGAGGGCTATCTGCAAACGGTTGTGGCGCTGAAGTTGCCTGTGAATGTGGAGTTGGGGGCATGTGAAACCCACATGTGGAGCATTCATTTGCGTGAAATGCTCACCAAGCTTCATTTCAGTCCTAGGCACTCAAAGGGCACTAAGCATAGAGTGTGAAAACTGAGTTTCCTTGAGAGCTTTTGGAAGCCTGATGGTGTGTGAAGTTAGTGAGCCAAATGGAGTTGTTTTCTCACAAGAACCACTCGGCTGATTCTTCTTCAATATGCCCTTCACCAACATGCAGTGTTTCCTTGATTGAATTAGCTCTCACACCAATATTTGCGTCTAGAGCCTTTGCATTGACGGCTATCTGCAAACGGCTGTGGCGCTTTAGTTGCCTGTGAATGTGGAGTTGGTGGCATGTGAAACCCACATGTGGAGCATTCATTTGCGTGAAATGCTCACCAAGCTTCATTTCAGTCCTAGGCACTCAAAGGGCACTAAGCATAGAGCGTGAAAACTGAGTTTCCTTGAGAGCTGCTTGGAAGCCTGATGGTGTGTGAAGTTAGTGAGCCAAATGGAGTTGTTCTCCCACAAGAACCACTCGGCTGATTCTTCTTCAATATGCCCTTCACCAACATGCAGTGTTTCCTTGATTGAATTAGCTCTCACACCAATATTTGCGTCTAGAGCCTTTGCATTGAGGGCTATCTGAAAACGGCTTTGGCGCTGAAGTTGCCTGTGAATGTGGAGTTGGTGGCATATGAAACCCACATGTGGAGCATTCGTTTGTGTGGGATGCTCTACCAGGTTCATTCCTAGATAATGCACTCAAAGGGCACTAAGCATAGAGTGTGAAAACTGAGTTTCCTTGAGAGCTGCTTGGAAGCCTGATGGTGTGTGAAGTTAGTGAGCCAAATGGAGTTGTTCTCTCACAAGAATCACTCGGCAGATTCTTCTTCAGTATGCACTTCACCAACATGCAGTGTTTCCTTGATTGAATTAGCTCTCACACCAATATTTGCGTCTAGAGCCTTTGCATTGACGGCTATCTGCAAACGGCTGTGGCGCTGAAGTTGCCTGTGAATGTGGAGTTGGTGGCATGTGAAATCCGCATGTGGAGCATTCGTTTGTGTGGGATGCTCACCAAGCTTCATTTCAGTCCTAGGCACTCAAAGGGCACTAAGCATAGAGTGTGAAAACTGAGTTTCATTGAGAGCTGCTTGGAAGCCTGATGTTGTGTGAAGATAGTGTGCGAAATGGAGTTGTTCTCCCACAAGAATCACTCGGCTGATTCTTCTTCAATATGCCCTTCACCAACATGCAGTGTTTCCTTGATTGATTTAGCTCTCACACCAATATTTGCGTCTGGAGCTTAGCATTGAGGGCTATCTGAAAACGGCTGTGGCGCTGAAGTTGCCTGTGAATGTGGAGTTGGTGGCATGTGAAACCCGCATGTGGAGCATTGGTTTGTGTGGGATGCTCACCAAGCTTCATTTCAGTCCTAGGCACTCAAAGAGCACTAAGCATAGAGTGTGAAAACTGAGTTTTCTTGAGAGCTGCTTGGAAGCCTGATGGTGTGTGAAGTTAGTGAGCCAAATGGAGTTGTTCTCTGACAAGAACCATTCGGTTGATTCTTCTTCAATATGCCCTTCACCAACATGCAGTGTTTCCTTGATTGAATTAGCTCTCACACAAATATTTGGGCCTAGAGCCTTTGCATTGAGGGCTATCTGAAAACGGCTGTATCACTGAAGTTGCCTGTGAATGTGGAGTTGGTGGCATGTGAAATCCGCATGTGGAGCATTCGTTTGTGTGGGATGCTCACCAAGCTTCATTTCAGTCCTAGGCACACAAAGGGCACTAAGCATAGAGTGTGAAAACTGAGTTTCCTTGAGAGATGCTTGGAAGCCTGATGGTGTCTGAAGTTAGTGAGCCAAATGGAGTTGTTCCCCCACAAGAAACACTCGGCTGATTCTTCTTCAATATGCCCTTCACCAACATGCAGTGTTTCCTTGATTGAATTGGCTCTCACACCAATATTTGGGCCTAGAGCCTTTGCATTGAGGGCTATCTGAAAACGGCTTTGGCGCTGAAGTTGCCTGTGAATGTGGAGTTGGTGGCATGTGAAAACCACATGTGGAGCATTCATTTGCGTGAAATGCTCACCAAGCTTCATTTCAGTCCTAGGCACTCAAAGGGCATTAAGCCTAGAGTGTGAAAACTGAGTTTCCTTGAGAGCTGCTTGGAAGCCTGATGGTGTGTGAAGTTAGTGAGCCAAATGGAGTTGTTCTCCCACAAGAACCACTCGGCTGATTCTTCTTCAATATGCCCTTCACCAACATGCTGTGTTTCCTTGATTGAATTAGCTCTCACACCAATATTTGCGTCTAGAGCCTTTGCATTGAGGGCTATCTGAAAACGGCTTTGGCGCTGAATTTGCCTGTGAATGTGGAGTTGGTGGCATATGAAACCCACATGCGGAGCATTCGTTTGTGTGGGATGCTCTACCAGGTTCATTCCTAGATAATGCACTCAAAGGGCACTAAGCATAGAGTGTGAAAACTGAGTTTCCTTGAGAGCTGCTTGGAAGCCTGATGGTGTGTGAAGTTAGTGAGCCAAATGGAGTTGTTCTCTCACAAGAATCACTCGGCAGATTCTTCTTCATTATGCACTTCACCAACATGCAGTGTTTCCTTGATTGAATTAGCTCTCACACCAATATTTGCGTCTAGAGCCTTTGCATTGACGGCTATCTGCAAACGGCTGTGGCGCTGAAGTTGCCTGTGAATGTGGAGTTGGTGGCATGTGAAATCCGCATGTGGAGCATTCGTTTGTGTGGGATGCTCACCAAGCTTCATTTCAGTCCTAGGCACTCAAAGGGCACTAAGCATAGAGTGTGAAAACTGAGTTTCATTGAGAGCTGCTTGGAAGCCTGATGTTGTGTGAAGATAGTGTGCGAAATGGAGTTGTTCTCCCACAAGAAAGACTCGGCTGATTCTTCTTCAATATGCCCTTCACCAACATGCAGTGTTTCCTTGATTGATTTAGCTCTCACACCAATATTTGCGTCTGGAGCCTTTCCATTGAGGGCTATCTGAAAACGGCTGTGGCGCTGAAGTTGCCTGTGAATGTGGAGTTGGTGGCATGTGAAACGCGCATGTGGAGCATTCGTTTGTGTGGGATGCTCACCAAGCTTCATTTCAGTCCTAGGCACTCAAAGAGCACTAAGCATAGAGTGTGAAAACTGAGTTTTCTTGAGAGCTGCTTGGAAGCCTGATGGTGTGTGAAGTTAGTGAGCCAAATGGAGTTGTTCTCTGACAAGAACCATTCGGTTGATTCTTCTTCAATATGCCCTTCACCAACATGCAGTGTTTCCTTGATTGAATTAGCTCTCACACAAATATTTGGGCCTAGAGCCTTTGCATTGAGGGCTATCTGAAAACGGCTGTATCACTGAAGTTGCCTGTGAATGTGGAGTTGGTGGCATGTGAAATCCGCATGTGGAGCATTCGTTTGTGTGGGATGCTCACCAAGCTTCATTTCAGTCCTAGGCACACAAAGGGCACTAAGCATAGAGTGTGAAAACTGAGTTTCCTTGAGAGATGCTTGGAAGCCTGATGGTGTCTGAAGTTAGTGAGCCAAATGGAGTTGTTCTCCCACAAGAACCACTCGGCTGATTCTTCTTCAATATGCCCTTCACCAACATGCAGTGTTTCCTTGATTGAATTGGCTCTCACACCAATATTTGGGCCTAGAGCCTTTGCATTGAGGGCTATCTGAAAACGGCTTTGGCGCTGAAGTTGCCTGTGAATGTGGAGTTGGTGGCATGTGAAACCCACATGTGGAGCATTCATTTGCGTGAAATGCTCACCAAGCTTCATTTCAGTCCTAGGCACTCAAAGGGCATTAAGCATAGAGTGTGAAAACTGAGTTTCCTTGAGAGCTGCTTGGAAGCCTGATGGTGTGTGAAGTTAGTGAGCCAAATGGAGTTGTTCTCCCACAAGAACCACTCGGCTGATTCTTCTTCAATATGCGCTTCACCAACATGCTGTGTTTCCTTGATTGAATTAGCTCTCACACCAATATTTGCGTCTAGAGCCTTTGCATTGAGGGCTATCTGAAAACGGCTTTGGCGCTGAATTTGCCTGTGAATGTGGAGTTGGTGGCATATGAAACCCACATGCGGAGCATTAGTTTGTGTGGGATGCTCTACCAGGTTCATTCCTAGATAATGCACTCAAAGGGCACTAAGCATAGAGTGTGAAAACTGAGTTTCCTTGAGAGCTGCTTGGAAGCCTGATGGTGTGTGAAGTTAGTGAGCCAAATGGAGTTGTTCTCTCACAAGAATCACTCGGCAGATTCTTCTTCAGTATGCCCTTCACCAACATGCAGTGTTTCCTTGATTGAATTAGCTCTCACACCAATATTTGCGTCTGGAGCCTTTGCATTGACGGCTATCTGCAAAAGGCTGTGGCGCTGAAGTTGCCTGTGAATGTGGAGTTGGTGGCATGTGAAATCCGCATGTGGAGCATTCGTTTGTGTGGGATGCTCACCAAGCTTCATTTCAGTCCTAGGCACTCAAAGAGCACTAAGCATAGTGTGAAAACTGAGTTTTCTTGAGAGCTGCTTGGAAGCCTGATGGTGTGTGAAGTTTGTGAGCCAAATGGAGTTGTTCTCTCACAAGAAAGACTCGGCTGATTCTTCTTCAATATGCCCTTCACCAACATGCAGTGTTTCCTTGATTGAATTAGCTCTCACACCAATATTTGCGTCTAGAGCCTTTGCATTGAGGGCTATCTGAAAACGGCTGTGGCCCTGAAGTTGCCTGTGAATGTGGAGTTGGTGGCATGTGAAACCCACATGTGGAGCATTCATTTGCGTGAAATGCTGACCAAGCTTCATTTCAGTCCTAGGCACTCAAAGGGCACTAAGCATAGAGTTTGAAAACTGAGTTTCCTTGAGAGCTGCTTGGACGCCTGATGGTGTGTGAAGTTAGTGAGCCAAATGGAGTTGTTCTCCCACAAGAACCACTCGGCTGATTCACTTCAATATGCCCTTCACCAACATGCAGTGTTTCCTTGATTGAATTAGCACTCACACCAATATTTGCGTCTAGAGCCTTTCCATTGAGGGCTATCTGAAAACGGCTTTGGCGCTGAATTTGCCTGTGAATGTGGAGTTGGTGGCATATGAAACCCGCATGTGGAGCATTCGTTTGTGTGGGATGCTCTACCAGGTTCATTCCTAGATAATGCACTCAAAGGGCACTAAGAATAGAGTGTGAAAACTGAGTTTCCTTGAGAGCTGCTTGGAAGCATGATGGTGTGTGAAGTTAGTGAGCCAAATGGAGTTGTTCCCCCACAAGAACCACTCGGCTGATTCTTCTTCAATATGCCCTTCACCAACATGCAGTGTTTCCTTGATAGAATTAGCTCTCACACCAATATTTGGGCCTAAAGCCTTTGCATTGAGGGCTATCTGAAAACGGCTGTGGCGCTGAAGTTGCCTGTGAATGTGGAGTTGGTTGCATGTGAAACCCATGTGTGGAGCAATCGTTTGTGTGAAATGCTCACCAAGCTTCATTTCAGTCCTAGTCACTCAAAGGGCACTAAGCATAGAGTGTGAAAACTGAGTTTCCTTGAGAGCTGCTTGGAAGCCTGATGGTGTGTGAAGTTAGTGAGCCAAATGGAGTTGTTCCCCCACAAGAACCACTCGGCTGATTCTTCTTCAATATGCCCTTCACCAACATGCAGTGTTTCCTTGATTGAATTAGCTCTCACACCAATATTTGCGTCTAGGGCCTTTGCATTGAGGGTTATCTGAAAACGGCTATGGCGCTGAAGTTGCCTGTAAATGTGGAGTTGGTGGCATGTGAAACCCTCCTGTGGAGCATTCGTTTGTGTGGGATGCTCACCAAGCTTCATTTCAGTCCTAGGCACTCAAAGGGCACTAAGCATGGAGTGTGAAAACTGAGTTTCCTTGAGAGCTGCTTGGAAGCCTGATGGTGTGTGAAGTTAGTGAGCCAAATGGAGTTGTTCTCTCACAAGAATCACTCGGCAGATTCTTCTTCAGTATGCCCTTCACCAACATGCAGTGTTTCCTTGATTGAATTAGCTCTCACACCAATATTTGCGTCTACAGCCTTTGCATTGAGGGCTATCTGAAAACGGCTTTGGCGCTGAATTTGCCTGTGAATGTGGAGTTGGTGGCATGTGAAACCCGCATGTGGAGCATTAGTTTGTGTGGGATGCTCACCAAGCTTCATTTCAGTCCTAGGCACTCAAAGGGCACTAAGCATAGAGTGTGAAAACTGAGTTTCCTTGAAAGCTGCTTGGAAGCCTGATGGTGTGTGAAGTTAGTGAGCCAAATGGAGTTGTTCTCCCACAAGAACCACTCGGCTGATTCACTTCAATATGCCCTTCACCAACATGCAGTGTTTCCTTGATTGAATTAGCACTCACACCAATATTTGCGTCTAGAGCCTTTCCATTGAGGGCTACCTGAAAATGGCTTTGGCGCTGAATTTGCCTGTGAATGTGGAGTTGGTGGCATATGAAACCCGCATGTGGAGCATTCGTTTGTGTGGGATGCTCTACCAGGTTCATTCCTAGATAATGCACTCAAAGGGCACTAAGAATAGAGTGTGAAAACTGAGTTTCCTTGAGAGCTGCTTGGAAGCATGATGGTGTGTGAAGTTAGTGAGCCAAATGGAGTTGTTCTCCCACAAGAAACACTCGGCTGATTCTTCTTCAATATGCCCTTCACCAACATGCAGTGTTTCCTTGATTGAATTAGCTCTCACACCAATATTTGGGCCTAGAGCCTTTGCATTGAGGGCTATCTGAAAACGGCGGTGGCGCTGAAGTTGCCTGTGAATGTGGAGTTGGTTGCATGTGAAACCCATGTGTGAAGCATTCGTTTGTGTGAAATGCTCACCAAGCTTCATTTCAGTCCTAGGCACTCAAAGGGCACTAAGCATAGAGTGTGAAAACTGAGTTTCATTGAGAGCTGCTTGGAAGCCTGATGTTGTGTGAAGATAGTGTGCGAAATGGAGTTGTTCTCCCACAAGAATCACTCGGCTGATTCTTCTTCAATATGCCCTTCACCAACATGCAGTGTTTCCTTGATTGATTTAGCTCTCACACCAATATTTGCGTCTGGAGCCTTTGCATTGAGGGCTATCTGAAAACGGCTGTGGCGCTGAAGTTGCCTGTGAATGTGGAGTTGGTGGCATGTGAAACCCGCATGTGGAGCATTGGTTTGTGTGGGATGCTCACCAAGCTTCATTTCAGTCCTAGGCACTCAAAGAGCACTAAGCATAGAGTGTGAAAACTGAGTTTTCTTGAGAGCTGCTTGGAAGCCTGATGGTGTGTGAAGTTAGTGAGCCAAATGGAGTTGTTCTCTGACAAGAACCATTCGGTTGATTCTTCTTCAATATGCCCTTCACCAACATGCAGTGTTTCCTTGATTGAATTAGCTCTCACACAAATATTTGGGCCTAGAGCCTTTGCATTGAGGGCTATCTGAAAACGGCTGTATCACTGAAGTTGCCTGTGAATGTGGAGTTGGTGGCATGTGAAATCCGCATGTGGAGCATTCGTTTGTGTGGGATGATCACCAAGCTTCATTTCAGTCCTAGGCACACAAAGGGCACTAAGCATAGAGTGTGAAAACTGAGTTTCCTTGAGAGATGCTTGGAAGCCTGATGGTGTCTGAAGTTAGTGAGCCAAATGGAGTTGTTCTCCCACAAGAAACACTCGGCTGATTCTTCTTCAATATGCCCTTCACCAACATGCAGTGTTTCCTTGATTGAATTGGCTCTCACACCAATATTTGGGCCTAGAGCCTTTGCATTGAGGGCTATCTGAAAACGGCTTTGGCGCTGAAGTTGCCTGTGAATGTGGAGTTGGTGGCATGTGAAACCCACATGTGGAGCATTCATTTGCGTGAAATGCTCTACCAGCTTCATTTCAGTCCTAGGCACTCAAAGGGCACTAAGCATAGAGTGTGAAAACTGAGTTTCCTTGAGAGCTGCTTGGAAGCCTGATGGTGTGTGAAGTTAGTGAGCCAAATGGAGTTGTTCTCCCACAAGAACCACTCGGCTGATTCTTCTTCAATATGCCCTTCACCAACATGCTGTGTTTCCTTGATTGAATTAGCTCTCACACCAATATTTGCGTCTAGGGCCTTTGCATTGAGGGCTATCTGAAAACGGCTTTGGCGCTGAATTTGCCTGTGAATGTGGAGTTGGTGGCATATGAAACCCACATGCGGAGCATTCGTTTGTGTGGGATGCTCTACCAGGTTCATTCCTAGATAATGCACTCAAAGGGCACTAAGCATAGAGTGTGAAAACTGAGTTTCCTTGAGAGCTGCTTGGAAGCCTGATGGTGTGTGAAGTTAGTGAGCCAAATGGAGTTGTTCTCTCACAAGAATCACTCGGCAGATTCTTCTTCAGTATGCCCTTCACCAACATGCAGTGTTTCCTTGATTGAATTAGCTCTCACACCAATATTTGCGTCTAGAGCCTTTGCATTGACGGCTATCTGCAAAAGGCTGTGGCGCTGAAGTTGCCTGTGAATGTGGAGTTGGTGGCATGTGAAATCCGCATGTGGAGCATTCGTTTGTGTGGGATGCTCACCAAGCTTCATTTCAGTCCTAGGCACTCAAAGAGCACTAAGCATAGTGCGAAAACTGAGTTTTCTTGAGAGCTGCTTGGAAGCCTGATGGTGTGTGAAGTTAGTGAGCCAAATGGAGTTGTTCTCCCACAAGAACCATTCGGCTGATTCTTCTTCAATATGCCCTTCACCAACATGCAGTGTTTCCGTGATTGAATTAGCTCTCACACAAATATTTGCGTCTAGGGCCTTTGCATTGAGGGTTATCTGAAAACGGCTATGGCGCTGAAGTTGCCTGTGAATGTGGAGTTGGTGGCATGTGAAACCCTCCTGTGGAGCATTCGTTTGTGTGGGATGCTCACCAAGCTTCATTTCAGTCCTAGGCACTCAAAGGGCACTAAGCATGGAGTGTGAAAACTGAGTTTCCTTGAGAGCTGCTTGGAAGCCTGATGGTGTGTGAAGTTAGTGAGCCAAATGGAGTTGTTCTCTCACAAGAATCACTCGGCAGATTCTTCTTCAGTATGCCCTTCACCAACATGCAGTGTTTCCTTGATTGAATTAGCTCTCACACCAATATTTGCGTCTAGAGCCTTTGCATTGAGGGCTATCTGAAAACGGCTGTGGCCCTGAAGTTGCCTGTGAATGTGGAGTTGGTGGCATGTGAAACGCGCATGTGGAGCATTAGTTTGTGTGGGATGCTCACCAAGCTTCATTTCAGTCCTAGGCACTCAAAGGGCACTAAGCATAGAGTGTGAAAACTGAGTTTCCTTGAAAGCTGCTTGGAAGCCTGATGGTGTGTGAAGTTAGTGAGCCAAATGGAGTTGTTCTCCCACAAGAACCACTCGGCTGATTCACTTCAATATGCCCTTCACCAACATGCAGTGTTTCCTTGATTGAATTAGCACTCACACCAATATTTGCGTCTAGAGCCTTTCCATTGAGGGCTATCTGAAAATGGCTTTGGCGCTGAATTTGCCTGTGAATGTGGAGTTGGTGGCATATGAAACCCGCATGTGGAGCATTCGTTTGTGTGGGATGCTCTACCAGTTTCATTCCTAGATAATGCACTCAAAGGGCACTAAGAATAGAGTGTGAAAACTGAGTTTCCTTGAGAGCTGCTTGGAAGCATGATGGTGTGTGAAGTTAGTGAGCCAAATGGAGTTGTTCCCCCACAAGAACCACTCGGCTGATTCTTCTTCAATATGCACTTCACCAACATGCAGTGTTTCCTTGATTGAATTAGCTCTCACACCAATATTTGGGCCTAGAGCCTTTGCATTGAGGGCTATCTGAAAACGGCGGTGGCGCTGAAGTTGCCTGTGAATGTGGAGTTGGTTGCATGTGAAACCCATGTGTGAAGCATTCATTTGTGTGAAATGCTCACCAAGCTTCATTTCAGTCCTAGGCACTCAAAGGGCACTAAGCATAGAGTGTGAAAACTGAGTTTCCTTGAGAGCTGCTTGGAAGCCTGATGGTGTGTGAAGTTAGTGAGCCAAATGGAGTTGTTCTCCCACAAGAAACACTCGGCTGATTCTTCTTCAATATGCCCTTCACCAACATGCAGTGTTTCCTTGATTGAATTAGCTCTCACACCAATATTTGCGTCTGGAGCCTATGCATTGAGGGCTATCTGAAAACGGCTGTGGCGCTGAAGTTGCCTGTGAATGTGGAGTTGGTTGCATGTGAAACCCATGTGTGGAGCATTCGTTTGTGTGAAATGCTCACCAAGCTTCATTTCATTCCTAGGCACTCAAAGGGCACTAAGCATAGAGTGTGAAAACTGAGTTTCCTTGAGAGCTGCTTGGAAGCCTGATGGTGTGTGAAGTTAGTGAGCCAAATGGAGTTGTTCTCCCACAAGAAACACTCGGCTGATTCTTCTTCAATATGCCCTTCACCAACATGCAGTGTTTCCTTGATTGAATTAGCTCTCACACCAATATTTGCGTCTAGGGCCTTTGCATTGAGGGTTATCTGAAAACGGCTATGGCGCTGAAGTTGCCTGTGAATGTGGAGTTGGTGGCATGTGAAACCCTCCTGTGGAGCATTCGTTTGTGTGGGATGCTCACCAAGCTTCATTTCAGTCCTAGGCACTCAAAGGGCACTAAGCATAGAGTGTGAAAACTGAGTTTCCTTGAGAGCTGCTTGGAAGCCTGATGGTGTGTGAAGTTAGTGAGCCAAATGGAGTTGTTCTCTCACAAGAATCACTCGGCAGATTCTTCTTCAGTATGCCCTTCACCAACATGCAGTGTTTCCTTGATTGAATTAGCTCTCACACCAATATTTGCGTCTAGAGCCTTTGCATTGAGGGCTATCTGAAAACGGCTGTGGCCCTGAAGTTGCCTGTGAATGTGGAGTTGGTGGCATGTGAAACGCGCATGTGGAGCATTAGTTTGTGTGGGATGCTCACCAAGCTTCATTTCAGTCCTAGGCACTCAAAGGGCACTAAGCATAGAGTGTGAAAACTGAGTTTCCTTGAGAGCTGCTTGGAAGCCTGATGGTGTGTGAAGTTAGTGAGCCAAATGGAGTTGTTCTCCCACAAGAACCACTCGGCTGATTCACTTCAATATGCCCTTCACCAACATGCAGTGTTTCCTTGATTGAATTAGCACTCACACCAATATTTGCGTCTAGAGCCTTTCCATTGAGGGCTATCTGAAAATGGCTTTGGCGCTGAAGTTGCCTGTGAATGTGGAGTTGGTGGCATATGAAACCCGCATGTGGAGCATTCGTTTGTGTGGGATGCTCTACCAGGTTCATTCCTAGATAATGCACTCAAAGGGCACTAAGAATAGAGTGTGAAAACTGAGTTTCCTTGAGAGCTGCTTGGAAGCATGATGGTGTGTGAAGTTAGTGAGCCAAATGGAGTTGTTCCCCCACAAGAACCACTCGGCTGATTCTTCTTCAATATGCCCTTCACCAACATGCAGTGTTTCCTTGATTGAATTAGCTCTCACACCAATATTTGGGCCTAGAGCCTTTGCATTGAGGGCTATCTGAAAACGGCGGTGGCGCTGAAGTTGCCTGTGAATGTGGAGTTGGTTGCATGTGAAACCCATGTGTGAATCATTCGTTTGTGTGAAATGCTCACCAAGCTTCATTTCAGTCCTAGGCACTCAAAGGGCACTAAGCATAGAGTGTGAAAACTGAGTTTCCTTGAGAGCTGCTTGGAAGCCTGATGGTGTGTGAAGTTAGTGAGCCAAATGGAGTTGTTCCCCCACAAGAAACACTCGGCTGATTCTTCTTCAATATGCCCTTCACCAACATGCAGTGTTTCCTTGATTGAATTAGCTCTCACACCAATATTTGCGTCTAGGGCCTTCGCATTGAGGGTTATCTGAAAACGGCTGTGGCGCTGAAGTTGCCTGTGAATGTGGAGTTGGTGGCATGTGAAACCCACATGTGGAGCATTCATTTGTGTGGGATGCTCACCAAGCTTCATTTCAGTCCTAGGCACTCAAAGAGCACTAAGCATAGAGTGTGAAAACTGAGTTTCCTTGAGAGCTGCTTGGAAGCCTGATGGTGTGTGAAGTTAGTGAGCCAAATGGAGTTGTTCTCCCACAAGAACCATTCGGCTGATTCTTCTTCAATATGCCCTTCACCAACATGCAGTGTTTCCTTGATTGAATTAGCTCTCACACCAATATTTGCGTCCAGGGCCTTTGCATTGAGGGTTATCTGAAAACGGCTGTGGCGCTGAAGTTGCCTGTGAATGTGGAGTTGGTGGCATGTGAAACCCTCCTGTGGAGCATTCGTTTGTGTGGGATGCTCACCAAGCTTCATTTCAGTCCTAGGCACTCAAAGGGCACTAAGCATGGAGTGTGAAAACTGAGTTTCCTTGAGAGCTGCTTGGAAGCCTGATGGTGTGTGAAGTTAGTGAGCCAAATGGAGTTGTTCTCTCACAAGAATCACTCGGCAGATTCTTCTTCAGTATGCCCTTCACCAACATGCAGTGTTTCCTTGATTGAATTAGCTCTCACACCAATATTTGGGCCTAGAGCCTTTGCATTGAGGGCTATCTGAAAACGGCTGTGGCGCTGAAGTTGCCTGTGAATGTGGAGTTTGTGGCATGTGAAACCCACATGTGGAGCATTCGTATGTGTGAAATGCTCACCAAGCTTCATTTCAGTCCTAGGCACTCAAAGGGCACTAAGCATAGAGTGTGAAAACTGAGTTTCCTTGAGAGCTGCTTGGAAGCCTGATGGTGTGTGAAGTTAGTGAGCCAAATGGAGTTGTTCTCCCACAAGAAACACTCGGCCGATTCTTCTTCAATATGCCCTTCACCAACATGCAGTGTTTCCTTGATTGAATTAGCTCTCACACCAATATTTGCGTCTAGGGCCTTTGCATTGAGGGCTATCTGAAAACGGCTGTGGCGCTGAAGTTGCCTGTGAATGTGCAGTTGGTGGCATGTGAAACCCTCCTGTGGAGCATTCGTTTGTGTGGGATGCTCACCAAGCTTCACTTCAGTCCTAGGCACTCAAAGGGCACTAAGCATAGAGTGTGAAAACTGAGTTTCCTTGAGAGCTGCTTGGAAGCCTGATGGTGTGTGAAGTTAATGAGCCAAATGGAGTTGTTCTCTCACAAGAATCACTCGGCAGATTCTTCTTCAGTATGCCCTTCACCAACATGCAGTGTTTCCTTGATTGAATTAGCTCTCACACCAATATTTGCACCTAGAGCCTTTGCATTGACGGCTATCTGCAAACGGCTGTGGCGCTGAAGTTGCCTGTGAATGTGGAGTTGGTGGCATGTGAAACCCACATGTGGAGCATTCGTTTGTGTGGGATGCTCACCAAGTTTCATTTCAGTCCTAGGCACTCAAAGGGCACTAAGCATAGAGTGTGAAAACTGAGTTTCCTTGAGAGCTGCTTGGAAGCCTGATGGTGTGTGAAGTTAGTGAGCCAAATGGAGTTGTTCTCCCACAAGAACCACTCGGCTGATTCTTCTTCAATATGCCCTTCACCAACATGCTGTGTTTCCTTGATTGAATTAGCTCTCACAGCAATATTTGCGCCTAGAGCCTGTGTATTGAGGGCTATCTGAAAACGGCTTTGGCGCTGAATTTGCCTCTGAATGTGGAGTTGGTGGCATATAAAAACCCACATGTGGAGCATTCGTTTGTGTGGGATGCTCTACCAGGTTCATTCCTAGATAATGCACTCAAAGGGCACTAAGCATAGAGTGTGAAAACTGAGTTTCCTTGAGAGCTGCTTGGAAGCCTGATGGTGTGTGAAGTTAGTGAGCCAAATGGAGTTGTTCTCTCACAAGAATCACTCGGCAGATTCTTCTTCAGTATGCCCTTCACCAACATGCAGTGTTTCCTTGATTGAATTAGCTCTCACACCAATATTTGCGTCTAGAGCCTTTGCATTGACGGCTATCTGCAAAAGGCTGTGGCGCTGAAGTTGCCTGTGAATGTGGAGTTGGTGGCATGTGAAATCCGCATGTGGAGCATTCGTTTGTGTGGGATGCTCACCAAGCTTCATTTCAGTCCTAGGCACTCAAAGAGCACTAAGCATAGTGTGAAAACTGAGTTTTCTTGAGAGCTGCTTGGAAGCCTGATGGTGTGTGAAGTTAGTGAGCCAAATGGAGTTGTTCTCCGACAAGAACCATTCGGCTGATTCTTCTTCAATATGCCCTTCACCAACATGCAGTGTTTCCTTGATTGAATTAGCTCTCACACCAATATTTGCATCTAGAGCCTTTGCATTGAGGGCTATCTGAAAACGGCTGTGACGCTGAAGTTGCCTGTGAATGTGGAGTTGGTGGCGTGTGAAACCCGCATGTGGAGCATTCATTTGTGTGAAATGCTCACCAAGCTTCATTTCAGTCCTAGGCACTCAAAGGGCACTAAGCATAGAGTGTGAAAACTGAGTTTCCTTGAGAGCTGCTTGGAAGCCTGATGGTGTGTGAAGTTAGTGAGCCAAATGGAGTTGTTCTCTCACAAGAAAGACTCGGCTGATTCTTCTTCAATATGCCCTTCACCAACATGCAGTTTTTCCTTGATTTAATTAGCTCTCACACCAATAATTGCGTCTAGAGCCTTTGCATTGAGGGCTATCTGAAAACGGCTGTGGCGCTGAAGTTGCCTGTGAATGTGGAGTTGGTGGCATGTGAAATCCACATGTGGAGCATTCATTTGCGTGAAATGCTCACCAAGCTTCATTTCAGTCCTAGGCACTCAAAGGGCACTAAGCATAGAGTGTGAAAACTGAGTTTCCTTGAGAGCTGCTTGGAAGCCTGATGGTGTGTGAAGTTAGTGAGCCAAATGGAGTTGTTCTCCCACAAGAACCACTCGGCTGATTCTTCTTCAATATGCCCTTCACCAACATGCAGTGTTTCCTTGATTGAATTAGCACTCACACCAATATTTGCGTCTAGAGCCTTTGCATTGAGGGCTATCTGAAAACGGCTGTGGCGCTGAATTTGCCTGTGAATGTGGAGTTGGTTGCATATGAAACCCGCATGTGGTGCATTCGTTTGTGTGGGATGCTCTACCAGGTTCATTCCTAGATAATGCACTCAAAGGGCACTAAGAATAGAGTGTGAAAACTGAGTTTCCTTGAGAGCTGCTTGGAAGCCTGATGGTGTGTGAAGTTAGTGAGCCAAATGGAGTTGTTCCCCCACAAGAACCACTCGGCTGATTCTTCTTCAATATGCCCTTCACCAACATGCAGTGTTTCCTTGATTGAATTAGCTCTCACACCAATATTTGCGTCTAGAGCCTTTGCATTGAGGGCTATCTGAAAACGGCTGTGGCGCTGAAGTTGCCTGTGAATGTGGAGTTGGTGGCATGTGAAACCCATGTGTGGAGCATTCGTTTGTGTGGGATGCTCTACCAGGTTTATTTCAGTCCTAGGCACTCAAAGGGCACTAAGCATAGAGTGTGAAAACTGAGTTTCCTTGAGAGCTGCTTGGAAGCCTGATGGTGTGTGAAGTTAGTGAGCCAAATGGAGTTGTTCTCCCACAAGAACCACTCGGCTGATTCTTCTTCAATATGCCCTTCACCAACATGCTGTGTTTCCTTGATTGAATTAGCTCTCACACCAATATTTGCGCCTAGAGCCTGTGTATTGAGGGCTATCTGAAAACGGCTTTGGCGCTGAATTTGCCTCTGAATGTGGAGTTGGTGGCATATAAAAACCCACATGTGGAGCATTCGTTTGTGTGGGATGCTCTACCAGGTTCATTCCTAGATAATGCACTCAAAGGGCACTAAGCATAGAGTGTGAAAACTGAGTTTCCTTGAGAGCTGCTTGGAAGCCTGATGGTGTGTGAAGTTAGTGAGCCAAATGGAGTTGTTCTCTCACAAGAATCACTCGGCAGATTCTTCTTCAGTATGCCCTTCACCAACATGCAGTGTTTCCTTGATTGAATTAGCTCTCACACCAATATTTGCGTCTAGAGCCTTTGCATTGACGGCTATCTGCAAAAGGCTGTGGCGCTGAAGTTGCCTGTGAATGTGGAGTTGGTGGCATGTGAAATCCGCATGTGGAGCATTCGTTTGTGTGGGATGCTCACCAAGCTTCATTTCAGTCTTAGGCACTCAAAGAGCACTAAGCATAGTGTGAAAACTGAGTTTTCTTGAGAGCTGCTTGGAAGCCTGATGGTGTGTGAAGTTAGTGAGCCAAATGGAGTTGTTCTCCGACAAGAACCATTCGGCTGATTCTTCTTCAATATGCCCTTCACCAACATGCAGTGTTTCCTTGATTGAATTAGCTCTCACACCAATATTTGCATCTAGAGCCTTTGCATTGAGGGCTATCTGAAAACGGCTGTGACGCTGAAGTTGCCTGTGAATGTGGAGTTGGTGGCGTGTGAAACCCGCATGTGGAGCATTCATTTGTGTGAAATGCTCACCAAGCTTCATTTCAGTCCTAGGCACTCAAAGGGCACTAAGCATAGAGTGTGAAAACTGAGTTTCCTTGAGAGCTGCTTGGAAGCCTGATGGTGTGTGAAGTTAGTGAGCCAAATGGAGTTGTTCTCTCACAGGAAAGACTCGGCTGATTCTTCTTCAATATGCCCTTCACCAACATGCAGTTTTTCCTTGATTTAATTAGCTCTCACACCAATAATTGCGTCTAGAGCCTTTGCATTTAGGGCTATCTGAAAACGGCTGTGGCGCTGAAGTTGCCTGTGAATGTGGAGTTGGTGGCATGTGAAATCCACATGTGGAGCATTCATTTGCGTGAAATGCTCACCAAGCTTCATTTCAGTCCTAGGCACTCAAAGGGCACTAAGCATAGAGTGTGAAAACTGAGTTTCCTTGAGAGCTGCTTGGAAGCCTGATGGTGTGTGAAGTTAGTGAGCCAAATGGAGTTGTTCTCCCACAAGAAACACTCGCCCGATTCTTCTTCAATATGCCCTTCACCAACATGCAGTGTTTCCTTGATTGAATTAGCTCTCACACCAATATTTGCGTCTAGGGCCTTTGCATTGAGGGCTATCTGAAAACGGCTGTGGCGCTGAAGTTGCCTGTGAATGTGCAGTTGGTGGCATGTGAAACCCTCCTGTGGAGCATTCGTTTGTGTGGGATGCTCACCAAGCTTCACTTCAGTCCTAGGCACTCAAAGGGCACTAAGCATAGAGTGTGAAAACTGAGTTTCCTTGAGAGCTGCTTGGAAGCCTGATGGTGTGTGAAGTTAATGAGCCAAATGGAGTTGTTCTCTCACAAGAATCACTCGGCAGATTCTTCTTCAGTATGCCCTTCACCAACATGCAGTGTTTCCTTGATTGAATTAGCTCTCACACCAATATTTGCACCTAGAGCCTTTGCATTGACGGCTATCTGCAAACGGCTGTGGCGCTGAAGTTGCCTGTGAATGTGGAGTTGGTGGCATGTGAAACCCACATGTGGAGCATTCGTTTGTGTGGGATGCTCACCAAGTTTCATTTCAGTCCTAGGCACTCAAAGGGCACTAAGCATAGAGTGTGAAAACTGAGTTTCCTTGAGAGCTGCTTGGAAGCCTGATGGTGTGTGAAGTTAGTGAGCCAAATGGAGTTGTTCTCCCACAAGAACCACTCGGCTGATTCTTCTTCAATATGCCCTTCACCAACATGCTGTGTTTCCTTGATTGAATTAGCTCTCACACCAATATTTGCGCCTAGAGCCTGTGTATTGAGGGCTATCTGAAAACGGCTTTGACGCTGAATTTGCCTCTGAATGTGGAGTTGGTGGCATATAAAAACCCACATGTGGAGCATTCGTTTGTGTGGGATGCTCTACCAGGTTCATTCCTAGATAATGCACTCAAAGGGCACTAAGCATAGAGTGTGAAAACCGAGTTTCCTTGAGAGCTGCTTGGAAGCCTGATGGTGTGAAGTTAGTGAGCCAAATGGAGTTGTTCTCTCACAAGAATCACTCGGCAGATTCTTCTTCAGTATGCCCTTCACCAACATGCAGTGTTTCCTTGATTGAATTAGCTCTCACACCAATATTTGCGTCTAGAGCCTTTGCATTGACGGCTATCTGCAAAAGGCTGTGGCGCTGAAGTTGCCTGTGAATGTGGAGTTGGTGGCATGTGAAATCCGCATGTGGAGCATTCGTTTGTGTGGGATGCTCACCAAGCTTCATTTCAGTCCTAGGCACTCAAAGAGCACTAAGCATAGTGTGAAAACTGAGTTTTCTTGAGAGCTGCTTGGAAGCCTGATGGTGTGTGAAGTTAGTGAGCCAAATGGAGTTGTTCTCCGACAAGAACCATTCGGCTGATTCTTCTTCAATATGCCCTTCACCAACATGCAGTGTTTCCTTGATTGAATTAGCTCTCACACCAATATTTGCATCTAGAGCCTTTGCATTGAGGGCTATCTGAAAACGGCTGTGACGCTGAAGTTGCCTGTGAATGTGGAGTTGGTGGCGTGTGAAACCCGCATGTGGAGCATTCATTTGTGTGAAATGCTCACCAAGCTTCATTTCAGTCCTAGGCACTCAAAGGGCACTAAGCATAGAGTGTGAAAACTGAGTTTCCTTGAGAGCTGCTTGGAAGCCTGATGGTGTGTGAAGTTAGTGAGCCAAATGGAGTTGTTCTCTCACAAGAAAGACTCGGCTGATTCTTCTTCAATATGCCCTTCACCAACATGCAGTTTTTCCTTGATTTAATTAGCTCTCACACCAATAATTGCGTCTAGAGCCTTTGCATTGAGGGCTATCTGAAAACGGCTGTGGCGCTGAAGTTGCCTGTGAATGTGGAGTTGGTGGCATGTGAAATCCACATGTGGAGCTTTCATTTGCGTGAAATGCTCACCAAGCTTCATTTCAGTCCTAGGCACTCAAAGGGCACTAAGCATAGAGTGTGAAAACTGAGTTTCCTTGAGAGCTGCTTGGAAGCCTGATGGTGTGTGAAGTTAGTGAGCCAAATGGAGTTGTTCTCCCACAAGAACCACTCGGCTGATTCTTCTTCAATATGCCCTTCACCAACATGCAGTGTTTCCTTGATTGAATTAGCACTCACACCAATATTTGCGTCTAGAGCCTTTGCATTGAGGGCTATCTGAAAACGGCTTTGGCGCTGAATTTGCCTGTGAATGTGGAGTTGGTTGCATATGAAACCCGCATGTGGAGCATTCGTTTGTGTGGGATGCTCTACCAGGTTCATTCCTAGATAATGCACTCAAAGGGCACTAAGAATAGAGTGTGAAAACTGAGTTTCCTTGAGAGCTGCTTGGAAGCCTGATGGTGTGTGAAGTTAGTGAGCCAAATGGAGTTGTTCCCCCACAAGAACCACTCGGCTGATTCTTCTTCAATATGCCCTTCACCAACATGCAGTGTTTCCTTGATTGAATTAGCTCTCACACCAATATTTGCGTCTAGAGCCTTTGCATTGAGGGCTATCTGAAAACGGCTGTGGCGCTGAAGTTGCCTGTGAATGTGGAGTTGGTGGCATGTGAAACCCATGTGTGGAGCATTCGTTTGTGTGGGATGCTCTACCAGGTTTATTTCAGTCCTAGGCACTCAAAGGGCACTAAGCATAGAGTGTGAAAACTGAGTTTCCTTGAGAGCTGCTTGGAAGCCTGATGGTGTGTGAAGTTAGTGAGCCAAATGGAGTTGTTCTCCCACAAGAACCACTCGGCTGATTCTTCTTCAATATGCCCTTCACCAACATGCTGTGTTTCCTTGATTGAATTAGCTCTCACACCAATATTTGCGCCTAGAGCCTTTGTTTTGAGGGCTATCTGAAAACGGCTTTGGCGCTGAATTTGCCTCTGAATGTGGAGTTGGTGGCATATAAAAACCCACATGTGGAGCATTCGTTTGTGTGGGATGCTCTACCAGGTTCATTCCTAGATAATGCACTCAAAGGGCACTAAGCATAGAGTGTGAAAACTGAGTTTCCTTGAGAGCTGCTTGGAAGCCTGATGGTGTGTGAAGTTAGTGAGCCAAATGGAGTTGTTCTCTCACAAGAATCACTCGGCAGATTCTTCTTCAGTATGCCCTTCACCAACATGCAGTGTTTCCTTGATTGAATTAGCTCTCACACCAATATTTGCGTCTAGAGCCTTTGCATTGACGGCTATCTGCAAAAGGCTGTGGCGCTGAAGTTGCCTGTGAATGTGGAGTTGGTGGCATGTGAAATCCGCATGTGGAGCATTCGTTTGTGTGGGATGCTCACCAAGCTTCATTTCAGTCCTAGGCACTCAAAGAGCACTAAGCATAGAGTGTGAAAACTGAGTTTTCTTGAGAGCTGCTTGGAAGCCTGATGGTGTGTGAAGTTAGTGAGCCAAATGGAGTTGTTCTCCGACAAGAACCATTCGGCTGATTCTTCTTCAATATGCCCTTCACCAACATGCAGTGTTTCCTTGATTGAATTAGCTCTCACACCAATATTTGCATCAGGAGCCTTTGCATTGAGGGCTATCTGAAAACGGCTGTGACGCTGAAGTTGCCTGTGAATGTGGAGTTGGTGGCGTGTGAAACCCGCATGTGGAGCATTCATTTGTGTGAAATGCTCACCAAGCTTCATTTCAGTCCTAGGCACTCAAAGGGCACTAAGCATAGAGTGTGAAAACTGAGTTTCCTTGAGAGCTGCTTGGAAGCCTGATGGTGTGTGAAGTTAGTGAGCCAAATGGAGTTGTTCTCTCACAAGAAAGACTCGGCTGATTCTTCTTCAATATGCCCTTCACCAACATGCAGTTTTTCCTTGATTTAATTAGCTCTCACACCAATAATTGCGTCTAGAGCCTTTGCATTGAGGGCTATCTGAAAACGGCTGTGGCGCTGAAGTTGCCTGTGAATGTGGAGTTGGTGGCATGTGAAATCCACATGTGGAGCATTCATTTGCGTGAAATGCTCACCAAGCTTCATTTCAGTCCTAGGCACTCAAAGGGCACTAAGCATAGAGTGTGAAAACTGAGTTTCCTTGAGAGCTGCTTGGAAGCCTGATGGTGTGTGAAGTTAGTGAGCCAAATGGAGTTGTTCTCCCACAAGAACCACTCGGCTGATTCTTCTTCAATATGCCCTTCACCAACATGCAGTGTTTTCTTGATTGAATTAGCACTCACACCAATATTTGCGTCTAGAGCCTTTGCATTGAGGGCTATCTGAAAACGGCTTTGGCGCTGAATTTGCCTGTGAATGTGGAGTTGGTTGCATATGAAACCCGCATGTGGAGCATTCGTTTGTGTGGGATGCTCTACCAGGTTCATTCCTAGATAATGCACTCAAAGGGCACTAAGAATAGAGTGTGAAAACTGAGTTTCCTTGAGAGCTGCTTGGAAGCCTGATGGTGTGTGAAGTTAGTGAGCCAAATGGAGTTGTTCCCCCACAAGAACCACTCGGCTGATTCTTCTTCAATATGCCCTTCACCAACATGCAGTGTTTCCTTGATTGAATTAGCTCTCACACCAATATTTGCGTCTAGAGCCTTTGCATTGAGGGCTATCTGAAAACGGCTGTGGCGCTGAAGTTGCCTGTGAATGTGGAGTTGGTGGCATGTGAAACCCATGTGTGGAGCATTCGTTTGTGTGAAATGCTCACCAAGCTTCATTTCAGTCCTAGGCACTCAAAGGGCACTAAGCATAGAGTGTGAAAACTGAGTTTCCTTGAGAGCTGCTTGGAAGCCTGATGGTGTGTGAAGTTAGTGAGCCAAATGGAGTTGTTCTCCCACAAGAACCACTCGGCTGATTCTTCTTCAATATGCCCTTCACCAACATGCTGTGTTTCCTTGATTGAATTAGCTCTCACACCAATATTTGCGCCTAGAGCCTGTGTATTGAGGGCTATCTGAAAACGGCTTTGGCGCTGAATTTGCCTCTGAATGTGGAGTTGGTGGCATATAAAATCCCACATGTGGAGCATTCGTTTGTGTGGGATGCTCTACCAGGTTCATTCCTAGATAATGCACTCAAAGGGCACTAAGCATAGAGTGTGAAAACTGAGTTTCCTTGAGAGCTGCTTGGAAGCCTGATGGTGTGTGAAGTTAGTGAGCCAAATGGAGTTGTTCTCTCACAAGAATCACTCGGCAGATTTTTCTTCAGTATGCCCTTCACCAACATGCAGTGTTTCCTTGATTGAATTAGCTCTCACACCAATATTTGCGTCTAGAGCCTTTGCATTGACGGCTATCTGCAAAAGGCTGTGGCGCTGAAGTTGCCTGTGAATGTGGAGTTGGTGGCATGTGAAACCCGCATGTGGAGCATTCGTTTGTGTGGGATGCTCACCAAGCTTCATTTCAGTCCTAGGCACTCAAAGAGCACTAAGCATAGTGTGAAAACTGAGTTTTCTTGAGAGCTGCTTGGAAGCCTGATGGTGTGTGAAGTTAGTGAGCCAAATGGAGTTGTTCTCCGACAAGAACCATTCGGCTGATTCTTCTTCAATATGCCCTTCACCAACATGCAGTGTTTCCTTGATTGAATTAGCTCTCACACCAATATTTGCATCTAGAGCCTTTGCATTGAGGGCTATCTGAAAACGGCTGTGACGCTGAAGTTGCCTGTGAATGTGGAGTTGGTGGCGTGTGAAACCCGCATGTGGAGCATTCATTTGTGTGAAATGCTCACCAAGCTTCATTTCAGTCCTAGGCACTCAAAGGGCACTAAGCATAGAGTGTGAAAACTGAGTTTCCTTGAGAGCTGCTTGGAAGCCTGATGGTGTGTGAAGTTAGTGAGCCAAATGGAGTTGTTCTCTCACAAGAAAGACTCGGCTGATTCTTCTTCAATATGCCCTTCACCAACATGCAGTTTTTCCTTGATTTAATTAGCTCTCACACCAATAATTGCGTCTAGAGCCTTTGCATTGAGGGCTATCTGAAAACGGCTGTGGCGCTGAAGTTGCCTGTGAATGTGGAGTTGGTGGCATGTGAAATCCACATGTGGAGCATTCATTTGCGTGAAATGCTCACCAAGCTTCATTTCAGTCCTAGGCACTCAAAGGGCACTAAGCATAGAGTGTGAAAACTGAGTTTCCTTGAGAGCTGCTTGGAAGCCTGATGGTGTGTGAAGTTAGTGAGCCAAATGGAGTTGTTCCCCCACAAGAACCACTCGGCTGATTCTTCTTCAGTATGCCCTTCACCAACATGCAGTGTTTCCTTGATTGAATTAGCTCTCACACCAATATTTGCGTCTAGAGCCTTTGCATTGACGGCTATCTGCAAAAGGCTGTGGCGCTGAAGTTGCCTGTGAATGTGGAGTTGGTGGCATGTGAAATCCGCATGTGGAGCATTCGTTTGTGTGGGATGCTCACCAAGCTTCATTTCAGTCCTAGGCACTCAAAGAGCACTAAGCATAGTGTGAAAACTGAGTTTTCTTGAGAGCTGCTTGGAAGCCTGATGGTGTGTGAAGTTAGTGAGCCAAATGGAGTTGTTCTCCGACAAGAACCATTCGGCTGATTCTTCTTCAATATGCCCTTCACCAACATGCAGTGTTTCCTTGATTGAATTAGCTCTCACACCAATATTTGCATCTAGAGCCTTTGCATTGAGGGCTATCTGAAAACGGCTGTGACGCTGAAGTTGCCTGTAAATGTGGAGTTGGTGGCGTGTGAAACCCGCATGTGGAGCATTCATTTGTGTGAAATGCTCACCAAGCTTCATTTCAGTCCTAGGCACTCAAAGGGCACTAAGCATAGAGTGTGAAAACTGAGTTTCCTTGAGAGCTGCTTGGAAGCCTGATGGTGTGTGAAGTTAGTGAGCCAAATGGAGTTGTTCTCTCACAAGAAAGACTCGGCTGATTCTTCTTCAATATGCCCTTCACCAACATGCAGTTTTTCCTTGATTTAGTTAGCTCTCACACCAATAATCGCGTCTAGAGCCTTTGCATTGAGGGCTATCTGAAAACGGCTGTGGCGCTGAAGTTGCCTGTGAATGTGGAGTTGGTGGCATGTGAAATCCACATGTGGAGCATTCATTTGCGTGAAATGCTCACCAAGCTTCATTTCAGTCCTAGGCACTCAAAGGGCACTAAGCATAGAGTGTGAAAACTGAGTTTCCTTGAGAGCTGCTTGGAAGCCTGATGGTGTGTGAAGTTAGTGAGCCAAATGGAGTTGTTCTCCCACAAGAACCACTCGTTGATTCACTTCAATATGCCCTTCACCAACATGCAGTGTTTCCTTGATTGAATTAGCACTCACACCAATATTTGCGTCTAGAGCCTTTGCATTGAGGGCTATCTGAAAACGGCTGTGGCGCTGAAGTTGCCTGTGAATGTGGAGTTGGTTGCATATGAAAACCGCATGTGGAGCATTCGTTTGTGTGGGATGCTCTACCAGGTTCATTCCTAGATAATGCACTCAAAGGGCACTAAGAATAGAGTGTGAAAACTGAGTTTCCTTGAGAGCTGCTTGGAAGCCTGATGGTGTGTGAAGTTAGTGAGCCAAATGGAGTTGTTCCCCCACAAGAACCACTCGGCTGATTCTTCTTCAATATGCCCTTCACCAACATGCAGTGTTTCCTTGATTGAATTAGCTCTCACACCAATATTTGCGTCTAGAGCCTTTGCATTGAGGGCTATCTGAAAACGGCTGTGGCGCTGAAGTTGCCTGTGAATGTGGAGTTGGTGGCATGTGAAACCCGCATGTGGAGCATTCGTTTGTGTGGGATGCTCACCAAGCTTCATTTCAGTCCTAGGCACTCAAAGGGCACTAAGCATAGAGTGTGAAAACTGAGTTTCCTTGAGAGCTGCTTGGAAGCCTGATGGTGTGTGAAGTTAGTGAGCCAAATGGAGTTATTCTCCCACAAGAACCACTCGGCTGATTCTTCTTCAATATGCCCTTCACCAACATGCAGTGTTTCCTTGATTGAATTAGCTCTCACACCAATATTTGCGTCTAGGGCCTTTGCATTGAGGGCTATCTGAAAACTTCTGTGGCGCTGAAGTTGCCTGTGAATGTGGAGTTGGTGGCATGTGATACCGGCATGTGGAGCATTCGTTTGTGTGGGATGCTCCCCAAGCTTCATTTCAGTCCTATGCACTCAAAGGGCACTAAGGATAGAGTGTGAAAACTGAGTTTCCTTGAGAGCTGCTTGGAAGCCTGATGGTGTGTGAAGTTAGTGAGCCAAATGGAGTTGTTCTCCCACAAGAACCACTCGGCTGATTCTTCTTCAATATGCCCTTCACCAACATGCAGTGTTTCCTTGATTGAATTAGCTCTCACACCAATATTTGCGTCTAGGGCCTTTGCATTGAGGGCTATCTGCAAACGGCTGTGGCGCTGAAGTTGCCTGTGAATGTGGAGTTGGTGGCATGTGAAACCCGCATGTGGAGCATTCGTTTGTGTGGGATGCTCACCAAGCTTCATTTCAGTCCTAGGCACTCAAAGGGCACTAAGCATAGAGTGTGAAAACTGAGTTTCCTTGAGAGCTGCTTGGAAGCCTGATGGTGTGTGAAGTTAGTGAGCCAAATGGAGTTGTTCTCCCACAAGAACCACTCGGCTGATTCTTCTTCAATATGCCCTTCACCAACATGCCGTGTTTCCTTGATTGAATTAGCTCTCACACCAATATTTGCGTCTAGAGCCTTTGCATTGAGGGCTATCTGCAAACGGCTGTGGCGCTGAAGTTGCCTGTGAATGTGGAGTTTTTGGCATATAAAAACACACATGTGGAGCATTCGTTTGTGTGGGATGCTCTACCAGGTTCATTCCTAGATAATGCACTCAAAGGGCACTAAGCATAGAGTGTGAAAACTGAGTTTCCTTGAGAGCTGCTTGGAAGCCTGATGGTGTGTGAAGTTAGTGAGCCAAATGGAGTTGTTCTCTCACAAGAATCACTCGGCAGATTCTTCTTCAGTATGCCCTTCACCAACATGCAGTGTTTCCTTGATTGAATTAGCTCTCACACCAATATTTGCGTCTAGAGCCTTTGCATTGAGGGCTATCTGAAAACGGCTGTGGCGCTGAAGTTGCCTGTGAATGTGGAGTTGGTGGCATGTGAAACCCGCATGTGGAGCATTCGTTTGTGTGGGATGCTCACCAAGCTTCATTTCAGTCCTAGGCACTCAAAGAGCACTAAGCATAGTGTGAAAACTGAGTTTTCTTGAGAGCTGCTTGGAAGCCTGATGGTGTGTGAAGTTAGTGAGCCAAATGGAGTTGTTCTCCGACAAGAACCATTCGGCTGATTCTTCTTCAATATGCCCTTCACCAACATGCAGTGTTTCCTTGATTGAATTAGCTCTCACACCAATATTTGCATCTAGAGCCTTTGCATTGAGGGCTATCTGAAAACGGCTGTGACGCTGAAGTTGCCTGTGAATGTGGAGTTGGTGGCGTGTGAAACCCGCATGTGGAGCATTCATTTGTGTGAAATGCTCACCAAGCTTCATTTCAGTCCTAGGCACTCAAAGGGCACTAAGCATAGAGTGTGAAAACTGAGTTTCCTTGAGAGCTGCTTGGAAGCCTGATGGTGTGTGAAGTTAGTGAGCCAAATGGAGTTGTTCTCTCACAAGAAAGACTCGACTGATTCTTCTTCAATATGCCCTTCACCAACATGCAGTTTTTCCTTGATTTAGTTAGCTCTCACACCAATAATTGCGTCTAGAGCCTTTGCATTGAGGGCTATCTGAAAACGGCTGTGGCGCTGAAGTTGCCTGTGAATGTGGAGTTGGTGGCATGTGAAATCCACATGTGGAGCATTCATTTGCGTGAAATGCTCACCAAGCTTCATTTCAGTCCTAGGCACTCAAAGGGCACTAAGCATAGAGTGTGAAAACTGAGTTTCCTTGAGAGCTGCTTGGAAGCCTGATGGTGTGTGAAGTTAGTGAGCCAAATGGAGTTGTTCTCCCACAAGAACCACTCGGCTGATTCACTTCAATATGCCCTTCACCAACATGCAGTGTTTCCTTGATTGAATTAGCACTCACACCAATATTTGCGTCTAGAGCCTTTGCATTGAGGGCTATCTAAAAACGGCTTTGGCGCTGAATTTGCCTGTGAATGCGGAGTGCGTTGCATATGAAACCCGCATGTGGAGCATTCGTTTGTGTGGGATGCTCTACCAGGTTCATTCCTAGATAATGCACTCAAAGGGCACTAAGCATAGAGTGTGAAAACTGAGTTTCCTTGAGAGCTGCTTGGAAGCCTGATGGTGTGTGAAGTTAGTGAGCCAAATGGAGTTATTCTCCCACAAGAACCACTCGGCTGATTCTTCTTCAATATGCCCTTCACCAACATGCAGTGTTTCCTTGATTGAATTAGCTCTCACACCAATATTTGCGTCTAGGGCCTTTGCATTGAGGGCTATCTGAAAAATTCTGTGGCGCTGAAGTTGCCTGTGAATGTGGAGTTGGTGGCATGTGAAACTCGCATGTGGAGCATTCGTTTGTGTGGGATGCTCCCCAAGCTTCATTTCAGTCCTAGGCACTCAAAGGGCACTAAGCATAGAGTGTGAAAACTGAGTTTCCTTGAGAGCTGCTTGGAAGCCTGATGGTGTGTGAAGTTAGTGAGCCAAATGGAGTTGTTCTCCCACAAGAACCACTCGGCTGATTCTTCTTCAATATGCCCTTCACCAACATGCAGTGTTTCCTTGATTGAATTAGCTCTCACACCAATATTTGCGTCTAGGGCCTTTGCATTGAGGGCTATCTGCAAACGGCTGTGGCGCTGAAGTTGCCTGTGAATGTGGAGTTGGTGGCATGTGAAACCCGCATGTGGAGCATTCGTTTGTGTGGGATGCTCACCAAGCTTCATTTCAGTCCTAGGCACTCAAAGGGCACTAAGCATAGAGTGTGAAAACTGAGTTTCCTTGAGAGCTGCTTGGAAGCCTGATGGTGTGTGAAGTTAGTGATCCAAATGGAGTTGTTCTCCCACAAGAACCACTCGGCTGATTCTTCTTCAATATGCCCTTCACCAACATGCCGTGTTTCCTTGATTGAATTAGCTCTCACACCAATATTTGCGTCTAGAGCCTTTGCATTGAGGGCTATCTGAAAACGGCTTTGGCGCTGAATTTGCCTGTGAATGTGGAGTTAGTGGCATATGAAAACCGCATGTGGAGCATTCGTTTGTGTGGGATGCTCTACCAGGTTCATTCCTAGATAATGCACTCAAAGGGCACTAAGCATAGAGTGTGAAAACTGAGTTTCTTGAGAGCTGCTTGGAAGCCTGATGGTGTCTGAAGTTAGTGAGCCAAATGGAGTTGTTCCCCCACAAGAACCACTCGGCTGATTCTTCTTCAATATGCCCTTCACCAACATGCAGTGTTTCCTTGATTGAATTAGCTCTCACACCAATATTTGGGCCTAGAGCCTTTGCATTGAGGGCTATCTGAAAACGGCTGTGGCGCTGAAGTTGCCTGTGAATGTGGAGTTGGTGGCATGTGAAACCCTCATGTGGAGCATTCGTTTGTGTGAAATGCTCACCAAGCTTCATTTCAGTCCTAGGCACTCAAAGGGCACTAAGCATAGAGTGTGAAAACTGAGTTTCCTTGAGAGCTGCTTGGAAGCCTGATGTTGTGTGAAGATAGTGTGCGAAATGGAGTTGTTCTCCCACAAGAATCACTCGGCTGATTCTTCTTCAATATGCCCTTCACCAACATGCAGTGTTTCCTTGATTGAATTAGCTCTCACACCAATATTTGCGTCTGGAGCCTTTGCATTGAGGGCTATCTGAAAACGGCTGTGGCGCTGAAGTTGCCTGTGAATGTGGAGTTGGTGGCATGTGAAACCCGCATGTGGAGCATTCGTTTGTGTGGGATGCTCACCAAGCTTCATTTCAGTCCTAGGCACTCAAAGAGCACTAAGCATAGTGTGAAAACTGAGTTTTCTTGAGAGCTGCTTGGAAGCCTGATGGTGTGTGAAGTTAGTGAGCCAAATGGAGTTGTTCTCCGACAAGAACCATTCGGCTGATTCTTCTTCAATATGCCCTTCACCAACATGCAGTGTTTCCTTGATTGAATTAGCTCTCACACCAATATTTGCATCTAGAGCCTTTGCATTGAGGGCTATCTGAAAACGGCTGTGACGCTGAAGTTGCCTGTGAATGTGGAGTTGGTGGCGTGTGAAACCCGCATGTGGAGCATTCATTTGTTTTTTTTTTTTTTTTTTTTTTTTTTTTAAATTTTTTTTTATTAATTATTATGCATTATGTGACAGTTTCATATGCTCTGGGAATCCCCCCACCCCTCCCCACACCCCTCCCCCCTGGTGGATTCCTCCACCTTGATGCAGTATTACAGTTCAAATTCCATCAAGATTCTTTCCTTGCAAACATATACCCAGCATAGAGTCCAGCTACTCATTGTCCAGATGGGTTGAACAGTTTGTTGGGGAGACCATTTCTGGTCCAAAGTCAGAGCTGGTAGCATATCATCCCAGTCAATTAAGACTCTCAATATAACATTAACAGCAATTTGTAACATTATGGAATTGACAAGGTTTTGCGTAACCAGTATGTTAAAAAAAACAAAATAAAACAAAAAAAAAAAAAAAAAGAAGCAAGTTCTTAACCACAACCTATGATTATCTCATTGACATTTCAATTTTAGTTCATACACAGGACCAGCTGCTATATACCTTAAAATGGCTATAAGGTACCATTCAGCTGTCTCGTGTCTATTTCATTTTAGTATTTAGCCATTTGTTGTGTTGAAGTATAATTTTGCTGATCTTGGCAGATTTTAGGATAATCTAGACTGGCTTGTAACTCTAACAAGACATTTGTCAGCAGTTAAGGTGCAGAACATTTTTTTTGGGGGGGGGGGGTGTGCAGGAAAGTCCCCAACACCATGGTAAGGAGTGACTAATCTTTGTGTCCTACCCAGCGAGGCATTAGCCAATCCATGCCAGCTCTTTCCTGTCAGATTTCAAGCTCTACTTTTTGTTGTTTGTCTATTTATTTTAGGTTTTTTTAGTTTGTATGATTGTTTGCTATGAGGGGTTTTCAGAGCGATCCCAATGGTCATTGCGAGGGAGGGCGGGGGTCCAGAGGTGGAGCCAGGCTCGAACCAGAGAAAGCTCTCCTCCCTGGTCCAGAAGGACGTTTATTGTTCTTCTGTTTCTGCGGACCGCTCAGGGCTTCTGGTTGTCTTTCCGATGACGTTGGTTTCTGCACGGTAGTGTTTGGACTTCTTCCATCCCCTGCGGGAGCTCCGATTAGGGGTGGGTGACCTCAGAGTACTCGGCCTCCGAGGGCATCCAATTCCCTGTGGCCTCCTTGGCAGTTAGGATATAGTCCTTGTTGCTCATATTAACAGTTTGTGGTGAAGGTCTGGGAGTCTTCATGGTTGGGATCCAGGCTTTCTCCTTGCCATCTGCTCTACCCTGGAGTGCCCCCCTGCTCCACGCACATGACCTCCTGTTAAGAGGTTGTCAGGATCGCACCCGATTCCCCCCTCATGCATTGGTATAGTAGTTTTACTATTGTTTAGTGCTGCTTTGAGTCTGTTGTCTATGAATTACCAGATTTGATCATGATAGGCTATATTATCTGAAAACGGCTGTGGCGCTGAAGTTGCCTGTGAATGTGGAGTTGGTGGCATGTGAAATCCGCATGTGGAGCATTCGTTTGTGTGGGATGCTCACCAAGCTTCATTTCAGTCCTAGGCACTCAAAGGGCACTAAGCATAGAGTGTGAAAACTGAGTTTCCTTGAGAGCTGCTTGGAAGCCTGATGGTGTGTGAAGTTAGTGTGCGAAGTGAAGTTGTTCTCCCACAAGAATCACTCGGCTGATTCTTCTTCAATATGCCCTTCACCAACATGCAGTGTTTCCTTGATTGAATTAGCTCTCACACCAATATTTGCGTATGGAGCTTTTCAATTGACGGCTATCTGAAAACGGCTGTGGCGCTGAAGTTGCCTGTGAATGTGGAGTTGGTGGCATGTGAAACCCGCATGTGGAGCATTCGTTTGTGTGGGATGCTCACCAAGCTTCATTTCAGTCCTAGGCACTCAAAGAGCACTAAGCATAGAGTGTGAAAACTGAGTTTCCTTGAGAGCTGCTTGGAAGCCTGATGGTGTGTGAAGTTAGTGAGCCAAATGGAGTTGTTCTCCCACAAGAATCACTCGGCAGATTCTTCTTCAGTATGCCCTTCACAAACATGCCGTGTTTCCTTGATTGAATTAGCTCTCACACCAATATTTGCGTCTAGAGCCTTTGCATTGAGGGCTATCTGAAAACGGCTGTATCACTGAAGTTGCTTGTGAATGTGGAGTTGGTGGCATGTGAAACCCACATGTGGAGCATTCGTTTGTGTGAAATGCTCACCAAGCTTCATTTCAGTCCTAGGCACTCAAAGGGCACTAAGCATAGAGTGTGAAAACGACAACCCAGGCAAATGGGAAGGTCTGTTCAATAAATGCTGTTGGGACAACTGGTTGATAGCCTGCAGAAACAAAAAGATAGACCCACATCTCTCACCATATCCTAAGATCAAATCCAAACGGATAAAAGATTTAAACCTACATCCAGAAACCTTCAAACTTTTGGAAGAAAATGTTGGAAACACACTGGAACACTTAGGGGTAGGCCCTCACTTCCTAAAAAAGACTCCAAATGCAGTAGAAATCAAGACCAAAATAAACAAATGGGACCTCATCAAACTAAGAAGCTTCTGTACAGCTAGAGAAACAATCAACAAAGTAAAAAGGCAACCCACAGAATGGGAGAAGATCTTTGCACACGACTTAGGTGATAGAGGGCTGATCTCCAGAATATACAAAGAGCTACAAAACAACCAAAATTTCAAAACAAACAAGCCACTCAAGAAATGGGCACAGGAAATGGGCAAACACTTCACAAAGGAACAAACCCAAATGGCAAATAAACATATGAAAAAATGCTCAAGTTCCCTGGCAATAAGGGAAATCCAAATTAAAACATCAATGAGGTACCACCTAACGCCAGTAAGACTGGCCCACATGAATAAAAGCACCAACAACACTTGTTGGCGAGGTTGCGGGGAAAAGGGAACCCTACTCCACTGCTGGTGGGGCTGCAGGCTGGTACAGCCTCTATGGAAATCAGTATGGAGAACATTCAAACAACTCAAATACAACATACCGTATGACCCAGCAATAGCACTCCTAGGAATATATCCAGAACACTTGTTCTATGAGAAACCAACATGCACTCCTATGTTCATAGCAGCACAATCAGTAATTGCAAAAACATGGAAGCAGCCAAAATGCCCATCAACAGAGGATTGGATAAGAAAGCTATGGTTCATCTACTCCATGGAATACTACTCAGCTATTAAAAAAAACAAAATGCAGTTCTTTGTGGCCAAATGGGCCAAACTGGAAACCATAATGCTAAGGGAAATGAACCAATCCTAAAAGGTTAAATACCACATGTTTGCCTTAATTTGATATGATGTTATGTATAACAAGTTATGTTATGAATGTTATATGTTGTGTATAAACCAAAATTGAAATGTCAATGAGGTGGTCACAGAAGGTGGATAAGAAATCGCATTTACTTTTACCATATTGGTTACTCATTACTATGTCAATTAATTCCATAATGATGTAAATTTTTGCTGATGGTATATTGGAGCTTTTAATTGATCGGGATGATACTCTGCTGGCTCTGTCTTCAGACCAGAGAGGGTATACCTAAGAAGCCGTTGAACTTGACTAGACAATAAGATGCTGGACTCTATGTTTGGTATATGCTTGCAATGGGGGAATCTCAACTGAACTTGAACTGTGGTTATGCAACAAGGTGGAGGAATCCACCATGGTGGGAGGGTTTGGGGAGGGGTGGGGAGAATCCCAGTACCTATGAAACTGTGTCACATAATACAATGTAATTAATGAATTTAAAATAAAATTAAAAAAAAAAAAAACTGAGTTTCTTGAGAGCTGCTTGGAAGCCTGATGGTGTGTGAAGTTAGTGAGCCAAATGGAGTTGTTCTCCCACAAGAATCACTCGGCTGATTCTTCTTCAGTATGCCCTTCACAAACATGCAGTGTTTCCTTGATTAAATTAGCTCTCACACCAATATTTGCGTCTAGAGCCTTTGCATTGAGGGCTATCTGAAAACGGCTGTGGCGCTGAAGTTGCCTGTGAATGTGGAGTTGGTGGCATGTGAAACCCGCATGTGGAGCATTCGTTTGTGTGGGATGCTCACCAAGCTTCATTTCAGTCCTAGGCACTCAAAGGGCACTAAGCATAGAGTGTGAAAACTGAGTTTCCTTGAGAGCTGCTTGGAAGCCTGATGGTGTGTGAAGTTAGTGAGCCAAATGGAGTTGTTCTCTCACAAGAAAGACTCGGCTGATTCTTCTTCAATATGCCCTTCACCAACATGCAGTGTTTCCTTGATTGAATTAGCTCTCACACCAATATTTGCGTCTAGAGCCTTTGCATTGAGTGCTATCTGAAAACGGCTGTGACGCTGAAGTTGCCTGTGAATGTCGAGTTGGTGGCATGTGAAACCCACATGTGGAGCATTCATTTGCGTGAAATGCTCACCAAGCTTCATTTCAGTCCTAGGCACTCAAAGGCCACTAAGCATAGAGTGTGAAAACTGAGTTTCCTTGAGAGCTGCTTGGAAGCCTGATGGTGTGTGAAGTTAGTGAGCCAAATGGAGTTGTTCTCTCACAAGAAAGACTCGGCTGATTCTTCTTCAATATGCCCTTCACCAACATGCAGTGTTTCCTTGATTGAATTAGCTCTCACACCAATATTTGCGTCTAGAGCCTTTGCATTGAGGGCTATCTGAAAACGGCTTTGGCGCTGAATTTGCCTGTGAATGTGGAGTTGGTGGCATATGAAACCCGCATGTGGAGCATTCGTTTGTGTGGGATGCTCTACCAGGTTCATTCCTAGATAATGCACTCAAAGGACACTAAGCATAGAGTGTGAAAACTGAGTTTCCTTGAGAGCTGCTTGGAAGCCTGATGGTGTGTGAAGTTAGTGAGCCAAATGGAGTTGTTCTCCCACAAGAACCACTCGGCTGATTCTTCTTCAATATGCCCTTCACCAACATGCTGTGTTTCCTTGATTGAATTAGCTCTCACACCAATATTTGCGTCTAGGGCCTTTGCCTTGAGGGCTATCTGAAAAGGGCTGTGGCGCTGAAGTTGCCTGTGAATGTGGAGTTGGTGGCATGTGAAATCCGCATGTGGAGCATTCGTTTGTGTGGGATGCTCACCAAGCTTCATTTCAGTCCTAGGCACTCAAAGGGCACTAAGCATAGAGTGTGAAAACTGAGTTTCCTTGAGAGCTGCTTGGAAGCCTGATGGTGTGTGAAGTTAGTGAGCCAAATGGAGTTGTTCTCTCACGAGAAAGACTCGGCTGATTCTTCTTCAATATGCCCTTAACCAACATGCAGTGTTTCCTTGATTGAATTAGCTCTCACACCAATATTTGCGTCTAGAGCCTTTGCATTGAGGGCTATCTGAAAACGGCTGTGACGCTGAAGTTGCCTGTGAATGTGGAGTTGGTGGCATGTGAAACTCACATGTGGAGCATTCGTTTGCGTGAAATGCTCACCAAGCTTCATTTCAGTCCTAGGCACTCAAAGGGCACTAAGCATAGAGTGTGAAAACTGAGTTTCCTTGAGAGCTGCTTGGAAGCCTGATGGTGTGTGAAGTTAGTGAGCCAAATGGAGTTGTTCTCTCACAAGAACCACTCGGCTGATTCTTCTTCAATATGCCCTTCACCAACATGCCGTGTTTCCTTGATTGAATTAGCTCTCACACCAATATTTGCGTCTAGAGCCTTTGCATTGAGGGCTATCTGAAAACGGCTTTGGCGCTGAATTTGCCTGTGAATGTGGAGTTAGTGGCATATGAAACCCGCATGTGGAGCATTCGTTTGTGTGGGATGCTCTACCAGGTTCATTCCTAGATAATGCACTCAAAGGGTACTAAGCATAGAGTGTGAAAACTGAGTTTCCTTGAGAGCTGCTTGGAAGCCTGATGGTGTGTGAAGTTAGTGAGCCAAATGGAGTTGTTCTCTCACAAGAACCACTCGGCTGATTCTTCTTCAATATGCCCTTCACCAACATGCAGTGTTTCCTTGATTGAATTAGCTCTCACACCAATATTTGCGTCTAGGGCCTTTGCATTGAGGGCTATCTGAAAACGGCTGTGGCGCTGAAGTTGCCTGTGAATGTGGAGTTGGTGGCATGTGAAACCCGCATGTGGAGCATTCGTTTGTGTGGTATGCTCACCAAGCTTCATTTCAGTCCTAGGCACTCAAAGGGCCCTAAGCATAGAGTGTGAAAACTGAGTTTCCTTGAGAGCTGCGTGGAAGCCTGATGGTGTGTGAAGTTAGTGAGCCAAATGGAGTTGTTCTCCCACAAGAACCACTCGGCTGATTCTTCTTCAATATGCCCTTCACCAACATGCAGTGTTTCCTTGATTGAATTAGCTCTCACACCAATATTTGCGTCTAGGGCCTTTGCATTGAGGGCTATCTGAAAACGGCTGTGAAGCTGAAGTTGCCTGTGAATGTGGAGATGGTGGCATGTGAAACTCACATGTGGAGCATTCATTTGCGTGAAATGCTCACCAAGCTTCATTTCAGTCCTAGGCACTCAAAGGGCACTAAGCATAGAGTGTGAAAACTAAGTTTCCTTGAGAGCTGTTTGGAAGCCTGATGGTGTGTGAAGTTAGTGAGCCAAATGGAGTTGTTCTCCCACAAGAACCACTCGGCTGATTCTTCTTCAATATGCCCTTCACCAACATGCAGTGTTTCCTTGATTGAATTAGCTCTCACACCAATATTTGCGTCTAGGGCCTTTGCATTGAGGGCTATCTGAAAATGGCTGCGGCGCTGAAGTTGCCTGTGAATGTGGAGTTGGTGGCATGTGAAACCCGCATGTGGAGCATTCGTTTGTGTGAAATGCTCACCAAGCTTCATTTCAGTCCTAGGCACTCAAAGAGCACTAAGCATAGAGTGTGAAAACTGAGTTTTCTTGAGAGCTGCTTGGAAGCCTGATGGTGTGTGAAGTTAGTGAGCCAAATGGAGTTGTTCTCCCACAAGAATCACTCGGCAGATTCTTCTTCAGTATGCCCTTCTCCAACATGCCGTGTTTCCTTGATTGAATTAGCTCTCACACCAATATTTGCGTCTAGAGCCTTTGCATTGAGGGCTATCTGAAAACGGCTGTGGCGCTGAAGTTGCCTGTGAATGTGGAGTTGGTGGCATGTGAAACCCGCATGTGGAGCATTCGTTTGTGTGGGATGCTCACCAAGCTTCATTTCAGTCCTAGGCACTCAAAGGGCACTAAGCATAGAGTGTGAAAACTGAGTTTCCTTGAGAGCTGCTTGGAAGCCTGATGGTGTGTGAAGTTAGTGAGCCAAATGGAGTTGTTCTCTCACAAGAAAGACTCGGCTGATTCTTCTTCAATATGCCCTTCACCAACATGCCGTGTTTCCTTGATTGAATTAGCTCTCACACCAATATTTGCGTCTAGAGCCTTTGCATTGAGTGCTATCTGAAAACGGCTGTGACGCTGAAGTTGCCTGTGAATGTGGACTTGGTGGCATGTGAAACCCACATGTGGAGCATTCATTTGCGTGAAATACTCACCAAGCTTCATTTCAGTCCTAGGCACTCAAAGAGCACTAAGCATAGAGTGTGAAAACTGAGTTTCCTTGAGAGCTGCTTGGAAGCCTGATGGTGTGTGAAGTTAGTGAGCCAAATGGAGTTGTTCTCCCACAAGAACCACTCGGCTAATTCTTCTTCAATATGCCCTTCACCAACATGCAGTGTTTCCATGATTGAATTAGCTCTCACACCAATATTTGCGTCTAGAGCCTTTGCATTGAGGGCTATCTGAAAAGGGTTGTGGCGCTGAAGTTGCCTGTGAATGTGGAGTTGGTGGCATATGAAACCCGCATGTGGAGCATTCGTTTGTGTGGGATGCTCTACCAGGTTCATTCCTAGATAATGCACTCAAAGGGCACTAAGCATAGAGTGTGAAAACTGAGTTTCCTTGAGAGCTGCTTGGAAGCCTGATGGTGTGTGAAGTTAGTGAGCCAAATGGAGTTGTTCTCCCACAAGAACCACTCGGCTGATTCTTCTTCAATATGCCCTTCACCAACATGCAGTGTTTCCTTGATTGAATTAGCTCTCACACCAATATTTGCGTCTAGGGCCTTTGCATTGAGGGCTATCTGAAAACGGCTGTGACGCTGAAGTTGCCTGTGAATGTGGAGTTGGTGGCATGTGAAATCCGCATGTGGAGCATTCGTTTGTGTGGGATGCTCACCAAGCTTCATTTCAGTCCTAGGCACTCAAAGGGCACTAAGCATAGAGTGTGAAAACTGAGTTTCCTTGAGAGCTGCTTGGAAGCCTGATGGTGTGTGAAGTTAGTGTGCGAAATGAAGTTGTTCTCCCACAAGAATCACTCGGCTGATTCTTCTTCAATATGCCCTTCACCAACATGCAGTGTTTCCTTGATTGAATTAGCTCTCACACCAATATTTGCGTCTAGGGCCGTTGCATTGAGGGCTATCTGAAAACGGCTGTGGCGCTGAAGTTGCCTGTGAATGTGGAGTTGGTGGCATGTGAAACCCGCATGTGGAGCATTCGTTTGTGTGGGATGCTCACCAAGCTTCATTTCAGTCCTAGGCACTCAAAGGGCACTAAGCATAGAGTGTGAAAACTGAGTTTCCTTGAGAGCTGCTTGGAAGCCTGATGGTGTGTGAAGTTAGTGAGCCAAATGGAGTTGTTCTCTCACAAGAAAGACTCGGCTGATTCTTCTTCAATATGCCCTTCACCAACATGCAGTGTTTCCTTGATTGAATTAGCTCTCACACCAATATTTGCGTCTAGAGCCTTTGCATTGAGGGCTATCTGAAAATGGCTGTGACGCTGAAGTTGCCTGTGAATGTGGAGTTGGTGGCATGTGAAACTCACATGTGGAGCATTCATTTGCGTGAAATGCTCACCAAGCTTCATTTCAGTCCTAGGCACTCAAAGGGCACTAAGCGTAGAGTGTGAAAACTGAGTTTCCTTGAGAGCTGCTTGGAAGCCTGATGGTGTGTGAAGTTAGTGAGCCAAATGGAGTTGTTCTCCCACAAGAACCACTCGGCTGATTCTTCTTCAATATGCCCTTCACCAACATGCCGTGTTTCCTTGATTGAATTAGCTCTCACACCAATATTTGCGTCTAGAGCCTTTGCATTGAGGGCTATCTGAAAACGGCTTTGGCGCTCAATTTGCCTGTGAATGTGGAGTTGGTGGCATGTGAAACCCGCATGTGGAGCATTCGTTTGTGTGGGATGCTCTACCAGGTTCATTCCTAGATAATGCACTCAAAGGGCACTAAGCATAGAGTGTGAAAACTGAGTTTCCTTGAGAGCTGCTTGGAAGCCTGATGGTGTGTGAAGTTAGTGAGCCAAATGGAGTTGTTCCCCCACAAGAACCACTCGGCTGATTCTTCTTCAATATGCCCTTCACCAACATGCAGTGTTTCCTTGATTGAATTAGCTCTCACACCAATATTTGCGTCTAGAGCCTTTGCATTGACGGCTATCTGAAAACGGCTGTGGCGCTGAAGTTGCCTGTGAATGTGGAGTTGGTGGCATGTGAAACCCGCATGTGGAGCATTGGTTTGTGTGGGATGCTCACCAAGCTTCATTTCAGTCCTAGGCACTCAAAGAGCACTAAGCATAGAGTGTGAAAACTGAGTTTCCTTGAGAGCTGCTTGGAAGCCTGATGGTGTGTGAAGTTAGTGAGCCAAATGGAGTTGTTCTCCCACAAGAATCACTCGGCAGATTCTTCTTCAGTATGCCCTTCTCCAACATGCCGTGTTTCCTTGATTGAATTAGCTCTCACACCAATATTTGCGTCTAGAGCCTTTGCATTGAGGGCTATCTGAAAACGGCTGTGGCGCTGAAGTTGCCTGTGAATGTGGAGTTGGTGGCATGTGAAATCCGCATGTGGAGCATTCGTTTGTGTGGGATGCTCACCAAGCTTCATTTCAGTCCTAGGCACTCAAAGGGCACTAAGCATAGAGTGTGAAAACTGAGTTTCCTTGAGAGCTGCTTGGAAGCCTGATGGTGTGTGAAGTTAGTGAGCCAAATGGAGTTGTTCTCTCACAAGAAAGACTCGGCTGATTCTTCTTCAATATGCCCTTCACCAACATGCAGTGTTTCCTTGATTGAATTAGCTCTCACACCAATATTTGCGTCTAGGGCCTTTGCATTGAGGGCTATCTGAAAACGGCTGTGAAGCTGAAGTTGCCTGTGAATGTGGAGATGGTGGCATGTGAAACTCACATGTGGAGCATTCATTTGCGTGAAATGCTCACCAAGCTTCATTTCAGTCCTAGGCACTCAAAGGGCACTAAGCATAGAGTGTGAAAACTAAGTTTCCTTGAGAGCTGCTTGGAAGCCTGATGGTGTGTGAAGTTAGTGAGCCAAATGGAGTTGTTCTCCCACAAGAACCACTCGGCTGATTCTTCTTCAATATGCCCTTCACCAACATGCAGTGTTTCCTTGATTGAATTAGCTCTCACACCAATATTTGCATCTAGAGCCTTTGCATTGACGGCTATCTGAAAATGGCTGCGGCGCTGAAGTTGCCTGTGAATGTGGAGTTGGTGGCATGTGAAACCCGCATGTGGAGCATTCGTTTGTGTGGGATGCTCACCAAGCTTCATTTCAGTCCTAGGCACTCAAAGAGCACTAAGCATAGAGTGTGAAAACTGAGTTTTCTTGAGAGCTGCTTGGAAGCCTGATGGTGTGTGAAGTTAGTGAGCCAAATGGAGTTGTTCTCCCACAAGAATCACTCGGCAGATTCTTCTTCAGTATGCCCTTCTCCAACATGCCGTGTTTCCTTGATTGAATTAGCTCTCACACCAATATTTGCGTCTAGAGCCTTTGCATTGAGGGCTATCTGAAAACGGCTGTGGCGCTGAAGTTGCCTGTGAATGTGGAGTTGGTGGCATGTGAAACCCGCATGTGGAGCATTCGTTTGTGTGGGATGCTCACCAAGCTTCATTTCAGTCCTAGGCACTCAAAGGCACTAAGCATAGAGTGTGAAAACTGAGTTTCCTTGAGAGCTGCTTGGAAGCCTGATGGTGTGTGAAGTTAGTGAGCCAAATGGAGTTGTTCTCTCACAAGAAAGACTCGGCTGATTCTTCTTCAATATGCCCTTCACCAACATGCCGTGTTTCCTTGATTGAATTAGCTCTCACACCAATATTTGCGTCTAGAGCCTTTGCATTGAGTGCTATCTGAAAACGGCTGTGACGCTGAAGTTGCCTGTGAATGTGGACTTGGTGGCATGTGAAACCCACATGTGGAACATTCATTTGCGTGAAATACTCACCAAGCTTCATTTCAGTCCTAGGCACTCAAAGGGCACTAAGCATAGAGTGTGAAAACTGAGTTTCCTTGAGAGCTGCTTGGAAGCCTGATGGTGTGTGAAGTTAGTGAGCCAAATGGAGTTGTTCTCCCACAAGAAACACTCGGCTGATGCTTCTTCAATATGCCCTTCACCAACATGCAGTGTTTCCTTGATTGAATTAGCTCTCACACCAATATTTGCGTCTAGGGCCTTTGCATTGAGGGCTATCTGAAAAGGGCTGTGGCGCTGAAGTTGCCTGTGAATGTGGAGTTGGTGGCATGTGAAACCCGCATGTGGAGCATTCGTTTGTGTGGGATGCTCACCAAGCTTCATTTCAGTCCTAGGCACTCAAAGGGCACTAAGCATAGAGTGTGAAAACTGAGTTTCCTTGAGAGCTGCTTGGAAGCCTGATGGTGTGTGAATTTAGTGTGCGAAGTGAAGTTGTTCTTCCACAAGAATCACTCGGCTGATTCTTCTTCAATATGCCCTTCACCAACATGCAGTGTTTCCTTGATTGAATTAGCTCTCACACCAATATTTGCGTCTGGAGCCTTTGCATTGACGGCTATCTGAAAACGGCTGTGGCGCTGAAGTTGCCTGTGAATGTGGAGTTGGTGGCATGTGAAACCCGCATGTGGAGCATTCGTTTGTGTGGGATGCTCACCAAGCTTCATTTCAGTCCTAGGCACTCAAAGAGCACTAAGCATAGAGTGTGAAAACTGAGTTTCCTTGAGAGCTGCTTGGAAGCCTGATGGTGTGTGAAGTTAGTGATCCAAATGGAGTTGTTCTCCCACAAGAACCAATCGGCTGATTCTTCTTCAATATGCCCTTCACCAACATGCAGTGTTTCTTTGATTGAATTAGCTCTCACACCAATATTTGCGTCTAGAGCCTTTGCATTGAGGGCTATCTGAAAACGGCTTTGGCGCTGAATTTGCCTGTGAATGTGGAGTTGGTGGCATATGAAACCCGCATGTGGAGCATTCGTTTGTGTGGGATGCTCTACCAGGTTCATTCCTAGATAATGCACTCAAAGGACACTAAGCATAGAGTGTGAAAACTGAGTTTCCTTGAGAGCTGCTTGGAAGCCTGATGGTGTGTGAAGTTAGTGAGCCAAATGGAGTTGTTCTCCCACAAGAACCACTCGGCTAATTCTTCTTCAATATGCCCTTCACCAACATGCAGTGTTTCCTTGATTGAATTAGCTCTCACACCAATATTTGCGCCTAGAGCCTTTGCATTGAGGGTTATCTGAAAACGGCTGTGGCGCTGAAGTTGCCTGTGAATGTGGAGTTGGTGGCATGTGAAATCCGCATGTGGAGCATTCGTTTGTGTGGGATGCTCACCAAGCTTCATTTCAGTCCTAGGCACTCAAAGGGCACTAAGCATAGAGTGTGAAAACTGAGTTTCCTTGAGAGCTGCTTGGAAGCCTGATGGTGTGTGAAGTTAGTGTGCGAAATGAAGTTGTTCTCCCACAAGAATCACTCGGCTGATTCTTCTTCAATATGCCCTTCACCAACATGCAGTGTTTCCTTGATTGAATTAGCTCTCACACCAATATTTGCGTCTAGGGCCGTTGCATTGAGGGCTATCTGAAAACGGCTGTGGCGCTGAAGTTGCCTGTGAATGTGGAGTTGGTGGCATGTGAAACCCGCATGTGGAGCATTCGTTTGTGTGGGATGCTCACCAAGCTTCATTTCAGTCCTAGGCACTCAAAGGGCACTAAGCATAGAGTGTGAAAACTGAGTTTCCTTGAGAGCTGCTTGGAAGCCTGATGGTGTGTGAAGTTAGTGAGCCAAATGGAGTTGTTCTCTCACAAGAAAGACTCGGCTGATTCTTCTTCAATATGCCCTTCACCAACATGCAGTGTTTCCTTGATTGAATTAGCTCTCACACCAATATTTGCGTCTAGAGCCTTTGCATTGACGGCTATCTGAAAATGGCTGTGACGCTGAAGTTGCCTGTGAATGTGGAGTTGGTGGCATGTGAAACTCACATGTGGAGCATTCATTTGCGTGAAATGCTCACCAAGCTTCATTTCAGTCCTAGGCACTCAAAGGGCACTAAGCATAGAGTGTGAAAACTGAGTTTCCTTGAGAGCTGCTTGGAAGCCTGATGGTGTGTGAAGTTAGTGAGCCAAATGGAGTTGTTCTCCCACAAGAACCACTCGGCTGATTCTTCTTCAATATGCCCTTCACCAACATGCCGTGTTTCCTTGATTGAATTAGCTCTCACACCAATATTTGCGTCTAGAGCCTTTGCATTGAGGGCTATCTGAAAACGGCTTTGGCGCTCAATTTGCCTGTGAATGTGGAGTTAGTGGCATATGAAACCCGCATGTGGAGCATTCGTTTGTGTGGGATGCTCTACCAGGTTCATTCCTAGATAATGCACTCAAAGGGCACTAAGCATAGAGTGTGAAAACTGAGTTTCCTTGAGAGCTGCTTGGAAGCCTGATGGTGTCTGAAGTTAGTGAGCCAAATGGAGTTGTTCCCCCACAAGAACCACTCGGCTGATTCTTCTTCAATATGCCCTTCACCAACATGCAGTGTTTCCTTGATTGAATTAGCTCTCACACCAATATTTGCGTCTAGAGCCTTTGCATTGACGGCTATCTGAAAACGGCTGTGGCGCTGAAGTTGCCTGTGAATGTGGAGTTGGTGGCATGTGAAACCCGCATGTGGAGCATTCGTTTGTGTGGGATGCTCACCAAGCTTCATTTCAGTCCTAGGCATTCAAAGGGCACTAAGCATAGAGTGTGAAAACTGAGTTTCCTTGAGAGCTGCTTGGAAGCCTGATGGTGTGTGAAGTTAGTGAGCCAAATGGAGTTGTTCTCCCACAAGAATCACTCGGCAGATTCTTCTTCAGTATGCCCTTCTCCAACATGCCGTGTTTCCTTGATTGAATTAGCTCTCACACCAATATTTGCGTCTAGAGCCTTTGCATTGAGGGCTATCTGAAAACGGCTGTGGCGCTGAAGTTGCCTGTGAATGTGTAGTTGGTGGCATGTGAAATCCGCATGTGGAGCATTCGTTTGTGTGGGATGCTCACCAAGCTTCATTTCAGTCCTAGGCACTCAAAGGGCACTAAGCATAGAGTGTGAAAACTGAGTTTCCTTGAGAGCTGCTTGGAAGCCTGATGGTGTGTGACGTTAGTGAGCCAAATGGAGTTGTTCTCTCACAAGAAAGACTCGGCTGATTCTTCTTCAATATGCCCTTCACCAACATGCAGTTTTTCCTTGATTGAATTAGCTCTCACACCAATATTTGCGTCTAGAGCCTTTGCATTGAGGGCTATCTGCAAACGGCTGTGGCGCTGAAGTTGCCTGTGAATGTGGAGTTGGTGGCATGTGAAACCCACATGTGGAGCATTCATTTGCGTGAAATGCTCACCAAGCTTCATTTCAGTCCTAGGCACTCAAAGGGCACTAAGCATAGAGTGTGAAAACTGAGTTTCCTTGAGAGCTGCTTGGAAGCCTGATGGTGTGTGAAGTTAGTGAGCCAAATGGAGTTGTTCTCCCACAAGAACCACTCGGCTGATTCTTCTTCAATATGCCCTTCACCAACATGCAGTGTTTCCTTGATTGAATTAGCTCTCACACCAATATTTGCGTCTATAGCCTTTGCATTGAGGGCTATCTGAAAACGGCTTTGGCGCTGAATTTGCCTGTGAATGTGGAGTTGGTGGCATGTGAAACCCGCATGTGGAGCATTCATTTGTGTGGGATGCTCTACCAGGTTCATTCCTAGATAATGCACTCAAAGGGCACTAAGCATAGAGTGTGAAAATTGAGTTTCCTTGAGAGTTGCTTGGAAGCCTGATGGTGTGTGAAGTTAGTGATCCAAATGGAGTTGTTCTCCCACAAGAACCACTCGGCTGATTCTTCTTCAATATGCCCTTCACCAACATGCAGTGTTTCCTTGATTGAATTAGCTCTCACACCAATATTTGCGTCTAGAGCCTTTGCATTGAGGGCTATCTGAAAACGGCTGTGGCGCTGAAGTTGCCTGTGAATGTGGAGTTGGTGGCATGTGAAACCCATGTGTGGAGCATTCGTTTGTGTGAAATGCTCACTAAGCTTCATTTCAGTCCTAGGCACTCAAAGGGCACTAAGCATAGAGTGTGAAAACTGAGTTTCCTTGAGAGCTGCTTGGAAGCCTGATGGTGTGTGAAGTTAGTGAGCCAAATGGAGTTGTTCTCCCACAAGAATCACTTGGCTGATTCTTCTTCAATATGCCCTTCACCAACATGCAGTGTTTCCTTGATTGAATTAGCTCTCACACCAATATTTGCGTCTAGAGCCTTTGCATTGAGGGCTATCTGAAAACGGCTGTGGCGCTGAAGTTGCCTGTGAATGTGGATTTGGTTTTATGTGAAACACGCATGTGGAGCATTCGTTTGTGTGGGATGCTCACCAAGCTTCATTTCAGTCCTAGGCACTCAAAGGGCACTAAGCATAGAGTGTGAAAACTGAGTTTCCTTGAGAGCTGCTTGGAAGCCTGATGGTGTGTGACGTTAGTGAGCCAAATGGAGTTGTTCTCCCACAAGAATCACTCGGCAGATTCTTCTTCAATATGCCCTTCTCCAACATGCCGTGTTTCCTTGATTGAATTAGCTCTCACACCAATATTTGCGTCTAGAGCCTTTGCATTGAGGGCTATCTGAAAACGGCTGTGGGGCTGAAGTTGCCTGTGAATGTGGAGTTGGTGGCATGTGAAACCCGCATGTGGAGCATTCGTTTGTGTGGGATGCTCACCAAGCTTCATTTCAGTCCTAGGCACTCAAAGGGCACTAAGCATAGAGTGTGAAAACTGAGTTTCCTTGAGAGCTGCTTGGAAGCCTGATGGTGTGTGAAGTTAGTGAGCCAAATGGAGTTGTTCTCCCACAAGAACCACTCGGCTGATTCTTCTTCAATATGCCCTTCACCAACATGCAGTGTTTCCTTGATTGAATTAGCTCTCACACCAATATTTGCGTCTAGGGCCTTTGCATTGAGGGCTATCTGAAAACGGCTGTGGCGCTGAAGTTGCCTGTGAATGTGGAGTTGGTGGCATATGAAACCCGCATGTGGAGCATTCGTTTGTGTGGGATGCTCTACCAGGTTCATTCCTAGATAATGCACTCAAAGGGCACTAAGCATAGAATGTGAAAACTGAGTTTCCTTGAGAGCTGCTTGGAAGCCTGATGGTGTGTGAAGTTAGTGAGCCAAATGGAGTTGTTCCCCCACAAGAACCACTCGGCTGATTCTTCTTCAATATGCCCTTCACCAACATGCAGTGTTTCCTTGATTGAATTAGCTCTCACACCAATATTTGCGTCTAGGGCCTTTGCATTGAGGGCTATCTGAAAACGGCTGTTTCGCTGAAGTTGCCTGTGAATGTGGAGTTGGTGGCATATGAAACCCGCATGTGGAGCATTCGTTTGTGTGGGATGCTCTACCAGGTTCATTCCTAGATAATGCACTCAAAGGGCACTAAGCATAGAGTGTGAAAACTGAGTTTCCTTGAGAGCTGCTTGGAAGCCTGATGGTGTGTGAAGTTAGTGAGCCAAATGGAGTTGTTCCCCCACAAGAACCACTCGGCTGATTCTTCTTCAATATGCCCTTCACCAACATGCAGTGTTTCTTGATTGAATTAGCTCTCACACCAATATTTGCGTCTGGAGCCTTTGCATTGACGGCTATCTGAAAACGGCTGTGGCGCTGAAGTTGCCTGTGAATGTGGAGTTGGTGGCATGTGAATCCCACATGTGGAGCATTCATTTGCGTGAAATGCTCACCAAGCTTCATTTCAGTCCTAGGCACTCAAAGGGCACTAAGCATAGAGTGTGAAAACTGAGTTTCCTTGAGAGCTGCTTGGAAGCCTGATGGTGTGTGAAGTTAGTGAGCCAAATGGAGTTGTTCTCCCACAAGAATCACTCGGCAGATTCTTCTTCAGTATGCCCTTCACCAACATGCAGTGTTTCCTTGATTGAATTAGCTCTCACACCAATATTTGCGTCTAGAGCCTTTGCATTGAGGGCTATCTGCAAACGGCTGTGGCGCTGAAGTTGCCTGTGAATGTGGAGTTGGTGGCATGTGAAATCCGCATGTGGAGCATTCGTTTGTGTGGGATGCTCACCAAGCTTCATTTCAGTCCTAGGCACTCAAAGGGCACTAAGCATAGAGTGTGAAAACTGAGTTTCCTTGAGAGCTGCTTGGAAGCCTGATGGTGTGTGAAGTTAGTGAGCCAAATGGAGTTGTTCTCCCACAAGAACCACTCGGCTGATTCTTCTTCAATATGCCCTTCACCAACATGCAGTGTTTCCTTGATTGAATTAGCTCTCACACCAATATTTGCGTCTAGGGCCTTTGCATTGAGGGCTATCTGAAAACGGCTTTGGCGCTGAAGTTGCCTGTGAATGTGGAGTTGGTGGCATGTGAAACCCGCATGTGGAGCATTCGTTTGTGTGCGATGCTCACCAAGCTTCATTTCAGTCCTAGGCACTCAAAGGGCACTAAGCATAGAGTGTGAAAACTGAGTTTCCTTGAGAGCTGCTTGGAAGCCTGATGGTGTGTGAAGTTAGTGAGCCAAATGGAGTTGTTCTCTCACAAGAAAGACTCGGCAGATTCTTCTTCAGTATGCCCTTCACCAACATGCAGTGTTTCCTTGATTGAATTAGCTCTCACACCAATATTTGCGTCTAGAGCCTTTGCATTGAGGGCTATCTGAAAACGGCTGTGGCGCTGAAGTTGCCTGTGAATGTGGAGTTGGTGGCATGTGAAATCCGCATGTGGAGCATTCGTTTGTGTGGGATGCTCACCAAGCTTCATTTCAGTCCTAGGCACTCAAAGGGCACTAAGCATAGAGTGTGAAAACTGAGTTTCCTTGAGAGCTGCTTGGAAGCCTGATGGTGTGTGAAGTTAGTGAGCCAAATGGAGTTGTTCTCCCACAAGAACCACTCGGCTGATTCTTCTTCAATATGCCCTTCACCAACATGCAGTGTTTCCTTGATTGAATTAGCTCTCACACCAATATTTGCGTCTAGGGCCTTTGCATTGAGGGCTATCTGAAACGGCTTTGGCGCTGAAGTTGCCTGTGAATGTGGAGTTGGTGGCATGTGAAACCCGCATGTGGAGCATTCGTTTGTGTGGGATGCTCACCAAGCTTCATTTCAGTCCTAGGCACTCAATGGGCACTAAGCATAGAGTGTGAAAACTGAGTTTCCTTGAGAGCTGCTTGGAAGCCTGATGGTGTGTGAAGTTAGTGAGCCAAATGGAGTTGTTCTCCCACAAGAATCACTCGGCAGATTCTTCTTCAGTATGCCCTTCACCAACATGCAGTGTTTCCTTGATTGAATTAGCTCTCACACCAATATTTGCGTCTAGAGCCTTTGCATTGAGGGCTATCTGCAAACGGCTGTGGCGCTGAAGTTGCCTGTGAATGTGGAGTTGGTGGCATGTGAAATCCGCATGTGGAGCATTCGTTTGTGTGGGATGCTCACCAAGCTTCATTTCAGTCCTAGGCACTCAAAGGGCACTAAGCATAGAGTGTGAAAACTGAGTTTCCTTGAGAGCTGCTTGGAAGCCTGATGGTGTGTGAAGTTAGTGTGCGAAGTGAAGTTGTTCTCCCACAAGAATCACTTGGCTGATTCTTCTTCAATATGCCCTTCACCAACATGCAGTGTTTCCTTGATTGAATTAGCTCTCACACCAATATTTGTGTCTGGAGCCTTTGCATTGACGGCTATCTGAAAACGGCTGTGGCGCTGAAGTTGCCTGTGAATGTGGAGTTGGTGGCATGTGAAACCCACATGTCGAGCATTCATTTGCGTGAAATGCTCACCAAGCTTCATTTCAGTCCTAGGCACTCAAAGGGCACTAAGCATAGAGTGTGAAAACTGAGTTTCCTTGAGAGCTGCTTGGAAGCCTGATGGTGTGTGAAGTTAGTGAGCCAAATGGAGTTGTTCTCCCACAAGAAACACTCGGCTGATTCTTCTTCAACATGCCCTTCAGCAACATGCAGTGTTTCCTTGATTGAATTAGCTCTCACACCAATATTTGCGTCTAGGGCCTTTGCATTGAGGGCTATCTGAAAACGGCTGTGGCGCTGAAGTTGCCTGTGAATGTGGAGTTGGTGGCATGTGAAATCCGCATGTGGAGCATTCGTTTGTGTGGGATGCTCACCAAGCTTCATTTCAGTCCTAGGCACTCAAAGGGCACTAAGCATAGAGTGTGAAAACTGAGTTTCCTTGAGAGCTGCTTGGAAGCCTGATGGTGTGTGAAGTTAGTGAGCCAAATGGAGTTGTTCTCCCACAAGAACCACTCGGCTGATTCTTCTTCAATATGCCCTTCACCAACATGCAGTGTTTCCTTGATTGAATTAGCTCTCACACCAATATTTGCGTCTAGGGCCTTTGCATTGAGGGCTATCTGAAAACGGCTTTGGCGCTGAAGTTGCCTGTGAATGTGGAGTTGGTGGCATGTGAAACCCGCATGTGGAGCATTCGTTTGTGTGCGATGCTCACCAAGCTTCATTTCAGTCCTAGGCACTCAAAGGGCACTAAGCATAGAGTGTGAAAACTGAGTTTCCTTGAGAGCTGCTTGGAAGCCTGATGGTGTGTGAAGTTAGTGAGCCAAATGGAGTTGTTCTCTCACAAGAAAGACTCGGCAGATTCTTCTTCAGTATGCCCTTCACCAACATGCAGTGTTTCCTTGATTGAATTAGCTCTCACACCAATATTTGCGTCTAGAGCCTTTGCATTGAGGGCTATCTGAAAACGGCTGTGGCGCTGAAGTTGCCTGTGAATGTGGAGTTGGTGGCATGTGAAATCCGCATGTGGAGCATTCGTTTGTGTGGGATGCTCACCAAGCTTCATTTCAGTCCTAGGCACTCAAAGGGCACTAAGCATAGAGTGTGAAAACTGAGTTTCCTTGAGAGCTGCTTGGAAGCCTGATGGTGTGTGAAGTTAGTGAGCCAAATGGAGTTGTTCTCTCACAAGAATCACTCGGCAGATTCTTCTTCAGTATGCCCTTCACCAACATGCAGTGTTTCCTTGATTGAATTAGCTCTCACACCAATATTTGCGTCTAGAGCCTTTGCATTGAGGGCTATCTGAAAACGGCTGTGGCGCTGAATTTGCCTGTGAATGTGGAGTTGGTGGCATATGAAACCCGCATGTGGAGCATTCGTTTGTGTGGGATGCTCTACCAGGTTCATTCCTAGATAATGCACTCAAAGGGCACTAAGCATAGAGTGTGACAACTGAGTTTCCTTGAGAGCTGCTTGGAAGCCTGATGGTGTGTGAAGTTAGTGAGCCAAATGGAGTTGTTCCCCCACAAGAACCATTCGGCTGATTCTTCTTCAATATGCCCTTCACCAACATGCAGTGTTTCCTTGATTGAATTAGCTCTCAACCAATATTTGGGCCTAGAGCCTTTGCATTGAATGCTATCTGAAAACGGCTGTGGCGCTGAAGTTGCCTGTGAATGTGGAGTTGTTTGCATGTGAAACCCATGTGTGGAGCATTCGTTTGTGTGAAATGCTCACCAAGCTTCATTTCAGTCCTAAGCACTCAAAGGGCACTAAGCATAGAGTGTGAAAACTGAGTTTCCTTGAGAGCTGCTTGGAAGCCTGATGGTGTGTGAAGTTAGTGAGCCAAATGGAGTTGTTCTCCCACAAGAATCACTCGGCTGATTCTTCTTCAGTATGCCCTTCACCAACATGCAGTGTTTGCTTGATTGAATTAGCTCTCACACCAATATTTGCGTCTAGAGCCTTTGCATAGAGGGCTATCTGAAAACTTCTGTGGCGCTGAAGTTGCCTGTGAATGTGGAGTTGGTGGCATGTGAAATGCGCATGTGGAGCATTCGTTTGTGTGGGATGCTCACCAAGCTTCATTTCAGTCCTAGGCACTCAAAGGGCACTAAGCATAGAGTGTGAAAACTGAGTTTCCTTGAGAGCTGCTTGGAAGCCTGATGGTGTGTGAAGTTAGTGTGTGAAATGGAATTGTTCTCCCACAAGAACCACTCGGCTGATTCTTCTTCAATATGCCCTTCACCAACATGCAGTGTTTCCTTGATTGAATTAGCTCTCACACCAATATTTGCGTCTGGAGCCTTTGCATTGAGGGCTATCTGAAAACGGCTGTGGCGCTGAAGTTGCCTGTGAATGTGGAGTTGGTGGCATGTGAAACCAGCATGTGGAGCATTCGTTTGTGTGGGATGCTCACCAAGCTTCATTTCAGTCCTAGGCACTCAAAGGGCACTAAGCATAGAGTGTGAAAACTGAGTTTCCTTGAGAGCTGCTTGGAAGCCTGATGGTGTGTGAAGTTAGTGAGCCAAATGGAGTTGTTCTCCCACAAGAATCACTTGGCTGATTCTTCTTCAATATGCCCTTCACCAACATGCAGTGTTTCCTTGATTGAATTAGCTCTCACACCAATATTTGCGTCTGGAGCCTTTGCATTGAGGGCTATCTGAAAACGGCTTTGGCGCTGAATTTGCCTGTGAATGTGGAGTTGGTGGCATATGAAACCCGCATGTGGAGCATACGTTTGTGTGGGATGCTCTACCAGGTTCATTCCTAGATAATGCACTCAAAGGGCACTAAGCATAGAGTGTGAAAACTGAGTTTCCTTGAGAGCTGCTTGGAAGCCTGATGGTGTGTGAAGTTAGTGAGCCAAATGGAGTTGTTCTCCGAAAAGAACCACTCGGCTGATTCTTCTTCAATATGCCCTTCACCAACATGCAGTGTTTCCTTGATTGAATTAGCTCTCACACCAATATTTGCGTCTGGAGCCTTTGCATTGAGGGCTATCTGAAAACGGCTATGGCGCTGAATTTGCCTGTGAATGTGGAGTTGGTGGCATATGAAACCCGCATGTGGAGCATTCGTTTGTGTGGGATTCTCTACCAGGTTCATTCCTAGATAATGCACTCAAAGGGCACTAAGCATAGAGTGTGAAAACTGAGTTTCCTTGAGAGCAGCTTGGAAGCCTGATGGTGTGTGAAGTTAGTGAGCCAAATGGAGTTGTTCTCCCACAAGAATCACTCGGCAGATTCTTCTTCAATATGCCCTTCACCAACATGCAGTGTTTCCTTGATAGAATTAGCTGTCACACCAATATTTGCGTCTAGAGCCTTTGCATTGAGGGCTATCTGAAAACGGCTGTGGCGCTGAAGTTGCCTGTGAATGTGGAGTTGGTGGCATGTGAAACCCACATGTGGAGCATTCATTTGCGTGAAATGCTCACCAAGCTTCATTTCAGTCCTAGGCACTCAAAGGGCACTAAGCATAGAGTGTGAAAACTGAGTTTCCTTGAGAGCTGCTTGGAAGCCTGATGGTGTGTGAAGTTAGTGAGCCAAATGGAGTTGTTCTCCCACAAGAACCACTCGGCTGATTCACTTCAATATGCCCTTCACCAACATGCAGTGTTTCCTTGATTGAATTAGCACTCACACCAATATTTGCGTCTAGAGCCTTTGCATTGAGGGCTATCGGAAAACGGCTTTGGCGCTGAATTTGCCTGTGAATGTGGAGTTGGTGGCATATGAAACCCGCATGTGGAGCATTCGTTTGTGTGGGATGCTCTACCAGGTTCATTCCTAGATAATGCACTCAAAGGGCACTAAGAATAGAGTGTGAAAACTGAGTTTCCTTGAGAGCTGCTTGGAAGCCTGATGGTGTGTGAAGTTAGTGAGCCAAATGGAGTTGTTCCCCCACAAGAACCACTCGGCTGATTCTTCTTCAGTATGCCCTTCACCAACATGCAGTGTTTCCTTGATTGAATTAGCTCTCACACCAATATTTGCGTCTAGAGCCTTTGCATAGAGGGCTATCTGAAAACTTCTGTGGCGCTGAATTTGCCTGTGAATGTGGAGTTGGTGGCATATGAAATCCGCATGTGGAGCATTCGTTTGTGTGGGATGCTCACCAAGCTTCATTTCAGTCTTAGGCACTCAAAGGGCACTAAGCATAGAGTGTGAAAACTGAGTTTCCTTGAGAGCTGCTTGGAAGCCTGATGGTGTGTGAAGTTAGTGAGCCAAATGGAGTTGTTCTCCCACAAGAACCACTCGGCTGATTCTTCTTTAGTATGCCCTTCACCAACATGCAGTGTTTCCTTGATTGAATTAGCTCTCACACCAATATTTGCGTCTAGAGCCTTTGCATTGAGGGCTATCTGAAAACGGCTTTGGCGCTGAATTTGCCTGTGAATGTGGAGTTGGTGGCATATGAAACCCGCATGTGGAGCATTCGTTTGTGTGGGATGCTCTACCAGGTTCATTCCTAGATAATGCACTCAAAGGGCACTAAGCATAGAGTGTGAAAACTGAGTTTCCTTGAGAGCTGCTTGGAAGCCTGATGGTGTGTGAAGTTAGTGAGCCAAATGGAGTTGTTCCCCAACAAGAACCACTCCGCTGATTCTTCTTCAATATGCCCTTCACCAACATGTAGTGTTTCCTTGATTGAATTAGCTCTCACACCAATATTTGCGTCTAGGGCCTTTGCATTGAGGGCTATCTGAAAACTTATGTGGCGCTGAAGTTGCCTGTGAATGTGGAGTTGGTGGCATGTGAAACCCGCATGTGGAGCATTCGTTTGTGTGGGATGCTCACCAAGCTTCATTTCAGTCCTAGGCACTCAAAGGGCACTAAGCATAGAGTGTGAAACCTGAGTTTCCTTGAGAGCTGCTTGGAAGCCTGATGGTGTGTGAAGTTAGTGTGTGAAATGGAGTTGTTCTCCCACAAGAATCACTCGGCTGATTCTTCTTCAATATGCCCTTCACCAACATGCAGTGTTTCCTTGATTGAATTAGCTCTCACACCAATATTTGCGTCTGGAGCCTTTGCATTGAGGGCTATCTGCAAACGGCTGTGGCGCTGAAGTTGCCTGTGAATGTGGAGTTGGTGGCATGTGAAACCCGCATGTGGAGCATTCGTTTGTGTGGGATGCTCACCAAGCTTCATTTCAGTCCTAGGCACTCAAAGGGCACTAAGCATAGAGTGTGAAAACTGAGTTTCCTTGAGAGCTGCTTGGAAGCCTGATGGTGTGTGAAGTTAGTGAGCCAAATGGAGTTGTTCTCCCACAAGAACCACTCGGCTGATTCTTCTTCAATATCCCCTTCACCAACATGCAGTGTTTCCTTGATTGAATTAGCTCTCACACAAATATTTGCGTCTAGGGCCTTTGCATTGAGGGCTATCTGAAAACGGCTTTGGCGCTGAAGTTGCCTGTGACTGTGGAGTTGGTGGCATGTGAAACCCGCATGTGGAGCATTCGTTTGTGTGAAATGCTCACCAAGCTTCATTTCATTCCTAGGCACTCAAAGGGCACTAAGCATAGAGTGTGAAAACTGAGTTTCCTTGAGAGCTGCTTGAAAGCCTGATGGTGTGTGAAGATAGTGAGCCAAATGGAGTTGTTCTCTCACAAGAACCACTCGGCTGATTCTTCTACAATATGCGCTTCACCAACATGCAGTGTTTCCTTGATTGAATTAGCTCTCACACCAATATTTGCGTCTAGAGCCTTTGCATTGAGGGCTATCTGAAAACGACTGTGTCGCTGAAGTTGCCTGTGAATGTGGAGTTGGTGGCATGTGAAACCCACATGTGGAGCATTCGTTTGTGTGAAATACTCACCAAGCTTCATTTCAGTCCTAGGCACTCAAAGGGCACTAAGCATAGAGCGTGAAAACTGAGTTTCCTTGAGAGCTGCTTGGAAGCCTGATGGTGTGTGAAGTTAGTGAGCCAAATGGAGTTGTTCTCCCACAAGAACCACTCGGCTGATTCTTCTTTAGTATGCCCTTCACCAACATGCAGTGTTTCCTTGATTGAATTAGCTCTCACACCAATATTTGCGTCTAGAGCCTTTGCATTGAGGGCTATCTGAAAACGGCTTTGGCGCTGAATTTGCCTGTGAATGTGGAGTTGGTGGCATATGAAACCCGCATGTGGAGCATTCGTTTGTGTGGGATGCTCTACCAGGTTCATTCCTAGATAATGCACTCAAAGGGCACTAAGCATAGAGTGTGAAAACTGAGTTTCCTTGAGAGCTGCTTGGAAGCCTGATGGTGTGTGAAGTTAGTGAGCCAAATGGAGTTGTTCCCCAACAAGAACCACTCCGCTGATTCTTCTTCAATATGCCCTTCACCAACATGTAGTGTTTCCTTGATTGAATTAGCTCTCACACCAATATTTGCGTCTAGGGCCTTTGCATTGAGGGCTATCTGAAAACTTATGTGGCGCTGAAGTTGCCTGTGAATGTGGAGTTGGTGGCATGTGAAACCCGCATGTGGAGCATTCGTTTGTGTGGGATGCTCACCAAGCTTCATTTCAGTCCTAGGCACTCAAAGGGCACTAAGCATAGAGTGTGAAACCTGAGTTTCCTTGAGAGCTGCTTGGAAGCCTGATGGTGTGTGAAGTTAGTGTGTGAAATGGAGTTGTTCTCCCACAAGAATCACTCGGCTGATTCTTCTTCAATATGCCCTTCACCAACATGCAGTGTTTCCTTGATTGAATTAGCTCTCACACCAATATTTGCGTCTGGAGCCTTTGCATTGAGGGCTATCTGCAAACGGCTGTGGCGCTGAAGTTGCCTGTGAATGTGGAGTTGGTGGCATGTGAAACCCGCATGTGGAGCATTCGTTTGTGTGGGATGCTCACCAAGCTTCATTTCAGTCCTAGGCACTCAAAGGGCACTAAGCATAGAGTGTGAAAACTGAGTTTCCTTGAGAGCTGCTTGGAAGCCTGATGGTGTGTGAAGTTAGTGAGCCAAATGGAGTTGTTCTCCCACAAGAACCACTCGGCTGATTCTTCTTCAATATCCCCTTCACCAACATGCAGTGTTTCCTTGATTGAATTAGCTCTCACACAAATATTTGCGTCTAGGGCCTTTGCATTGAGGGCTATCTGAAAACGGCTTTGGCGCTGAAGTTGCCTGTGACTGTGGAGTTGGTGGCATGTGAAACCCGCATGTGGAGCATTCGTTTGTGTGAAATGCTCACCAAGCTTCATTTCATTCCTAGGCACTCAAAGGGCACTAAGCATAGAGTGTGAAAACTGAGTTTCCTTGAGAGCTGCTTGAAAGCCTGATGGTGTGTGAAGATAGTGAGCCAAATGGAGTTGTTCTCTCACAAGAACCACTCGGCTGATTCTTCTACAATATGCGCTTCACCAACATGCAGTGTTTCCTTGATTGAATTAGCTCTCACACCAATATTTGCGTCTAGAGCCTTTGCATTGAGGGCTATCTGAAAACGACTGTGTCGCTGAAGTTGCCTGTGAATGTGGAGTTGGTGGCATGTGAAACCCACATGTGGAGCATTCGTTTGTGTGAAATACTCACCAAGCTTCATTTCAGTCCTAGGCACTCAAAGGGCACTAAGCATAGAGCGTGAAAACTGAGTTTCCTTGAGAGCTGCTTGGAAGCCTGATGGTGTGTGAAGTTAGTGAGCCAAATGGAGTTGTTCTCCCACAAGAATTACTTGGCTGATTCTTCTTCAATATGCCCTTCACCAACATGCAGTGTTTCCTTGATTGAATTAGCTCTCACACCAATATTTGCGTCTGGAGCCTTTGCATTGAGGGCTATCTGAAAACGGCTTTGGCGCTGAATTTGCCTGTGAATGTGGAGTTGGTGGCATATGAAACCCGCATGTGGAGCATTCGTTTGTGTGGGATGCTCTACCAAGTTCATTCCTAGATAATGCACTCAAAGGGCACTAAGCATAGAGTGTGAAAACTGAGTTTCCTTGAGAGCTGCTTGGAAGCCTGATGGTGTGTGAAGTTAGTGAGCCAAATGGAGTTGTTCTCCCACAAGAACCACTCGGCTGATTCTTCTTCAATATGCCCTTCACCAACATGCAGTGTTTCCTTGATAGAAGTAGCTCTCACACCAATATTTGCGTCTAGAGCCTTTGCATTGAGGGCTATCTGAAAGTGGCTGTGGCGCTGAAGTTGCCTGTGAATGTGGAGTTGGTGGCATGTGAAACCCGCATGTGGAGCATTCGTTTGTGTGGGATGCTCTACCAGGTTCATTTCAGTCCTAGGCACTCAAAGGGCACTAAGCATAGAGTGTGAAAACTGAGTTTCCTTGAGAGCAGCTTGGAAGCCTGATGGTGTGTGAAGTTAGTGAGCCAAATGGAGTTGTTCTCTCACAAGAATCACTCGGCAGATTCTTCTTCAATATGCCCTTCACCAACATGCAGTGTTTCCTTGATAGAATTAGCTGTCACACCAATATTTGCGTCTAGAGCCTTTGCATTGAGGGCTATCTGAAAACGGCTGTATCGCTGAAGTTGCCTGTGAATGTGGAGTTGGTGGCATGTGAAACCCACATGTGGAGCATTCATTTGCGTGAAATGCTCACCAAGCTTCATTTCAGTCCTAGGCACTCAAAGGGCACTAAGCATAGAGTGTGAAAACTGAGTTTCCTTGAGAGCTGCTTGGAAGCCTGATGGTGTGTGAAGTTAGTGAGCCAAATGGAGTTGTTCTCCCACAAGAACCACTCATCTGATTCTTCTTTAGTATGCCCTTCACCAACATGCAGTGTTTCCTTGATTGAATTAGCTCTCACACCAATATTTGCGTCTAGAACCTTTGCATTGAGGGCTATCTGAAAACGGCTGTGGCGCTGAAGTTGCCTGTGAATGTGGAGTTGGTGGCATGTGAAACCCACATGTGGAGCATTCATTTGCGTGAAATGCTCACCAAGCTTCATTTCAGTCCTAGGCACTCAAAGGGCACTAAGCATAGAGTGTGAAAACTGAGTTTCCTTGAGAGCTGCTTGGAAGCCTGATGGTGTGTGAAGTTAGTGAGCCAAATGGAGTTGTTCTCCCACAAGAACCACTCGGCTGATTCTTCTTCAATATGCCCTTCACCAACATGCAGTGTTTCCTTGATAGAAGTAGCTCTCACACCAATATTTGCGTCTAGAGCCTTTGCATTGAGGGCTATCTGAAAGTGGCTGTGGCGCTGAAGTTGCCTGTGAATGTGGAGTTGGTGGCATGTGAAACCCGCATGTGGAGCATTCGTTTGTGTGGGATGCTCTACCAGGTTCATTTCAGTCCTAGGCACTCAAAGGGCACTAAGCATAGAGTGTGAAAACTGAGTTTCCTTGAGAGCAGCTTGGAAGCCTGATGGTGTGTGAAGTTAGTGAGCCAAATGGAGTTGTTCTCTCACAAGAATCACTCGGCAGATTCTTCTTCAATATGCCCTTCACCAACATGCAGTGTTTCCTTGATAGAATTAGCTGTCACACCAATATTTGCGTCTAGAGCCTTTGCATTGAGGGCTATCTGAAAACGGCTGTATCGCTGAAGTTGCCTGTGAATGTGGAGTTGGTGGCATGTGAAACCCACATGTGGAGCATTCATTTGCGTGAAATGCTCACCAAGCTTCATTTCAGTCCTAGGCACTCAAAGGGCACTAAGCATAGAGTGTGAAAACTGAGTTTCCTTGAGAGCTGCTTGGAAGCCTGATGGTGTGTGAAGTTAGTGAGCCAAATGGAGTTGTTCTCCCACAAGAACCACTCATCTGATTCTTCTTTAGTATGCCCTTCACCAACATGCAGTGTTTCCTTGATTGAATTAGCTCTCACACCAATATTTGCGTCTAGAACCTTTGCATTGAGGGCTATCTGAAAACGGCTGTGGCGCTGAAGTTGCCTGTGAATGTGGAGTTGGTGGCATGTGAAACCCACATGTGGAGCATTCATTTGCGTGAAATGCTCACCAAGCTTCATTTCAGTCCTAGGCACTCAAAGGGCACTAAGCATAGAGTGTGAAAACTGAGTTTCCTTGAGAGCTGCTTGGAAGCCTGATGGTGTGTGAAGTTAGTGAGCCAAATGGAGTTGTTCTCCCACAAGAACCACTCGGCTGATTCACTTCAATATGCCCTTCACCAACATGCAGTGTTTCCTTGATTGAATTAGCTCTCACACCAATATTTGTGTCTAGAGCCTTTGCATTGAGGGCTATCTGAAAACGGCTTTGGCGCTGAATTTGCCTGTGAATGTGGAGTTGGTGGCATATGAACCCCGCATGTGGAGCATTCGTTTGTGTGGGATGCTCTACCAGGTTCATTCCTAGATAATGCACTCAAAGGGCACTAAGAATAGAGTGTGAAAACTGAGTTTCCTTGAGAGCTGCTTGGAAGCCTGATGGTGTGTGAAGTTAGTGAGCCAAATGGAGTTGTTCCCCCACAAGAACCACTCGGCTGATTCTTCTTCAATATGCCCTTCACCAACATGTAGTGTTTCCTTGATTGAATTAGCTCTCACACCAATATTTGCGTCTAGGGCCTTTGCATTGAGGGCTATCTGAAAACGGCTTTGGCGCTGAAGTTGCCTGTGAATGTGGAGTTGGTGGCATGTGAAACCCGCATGTGGAGCATTCGTTTGTGTGGGATGCTCACCAAGCTTCATTTCAGTCCTAGGCACTCAAAGGGCACTAAGCATAGAGGGTGAAAACTGAGTTTCCTTGAGAGCTGCTTGGAAGCCTGATGGTGTGTGAAGTTAGTGAGCCAAATGGAGTTGTTCCCCCACAAGAACCACTCGGCTGATTCTTCTTCAATATGCCCTTCACCAACATGTAGTGTTTCCTTGATTGAATTAGCTCTCACACCAATATTTGCGTCTAGGGCCTTTGCATTGAGGGCTATCTGAAAACGGCTGTGGCGCTGAAGTTGCCTGTGAATGTGGAGTTGGTGGCATATGAAACCCGCATGTGGAGCATTCGTTTGTGAGGGATGCTCTACCAGGTTCATTCCTAGATAATGCACTCAAAGGGCACTAAGAATAGAGTGTGAAAACTGAGTTTCCTTGAGAGCTGCTTGGAAGCCTGATGGTGTGTGAAGTTAGTGAGCCAAATGGAGTTGTTCCCCCACAAGAACCACTCGGCTGATTCTTCTTCAATATGCCCTTCACCAACATGTAGTGTTTCCTTGATTGAATTAGCTCTCACACCAATATTTGCGTCTAGGGCCTTTGCATTGAGGGCTATCTGAAAACGGCTGTGGCGCTGAAGTTGCCTGTGAATGTGGAGTTGGTGGCATATGAAACCCGCATGTGGAGCATTCGTTTGTGAGGGATGCTCTACCAGGTTCATTCCTAGATAATGCACTCAAAGGGCACTAAGAATAGAGTGTGAAAACTGAGTTTCCTTGAGAGCTGCTTGGAAGCCTGATGGTGTGTGAAGTTAGTGAGCCAAATGGAGTTGTTCCCCCACAAGAACCACTCGGCTGATTCTTCTTCAGTATGCCCTTCACCAACATGCAGTGTTTCCTTGATTGAATTAGCTCTCACACCAATATTTGCGTCTAGAGCCTTTGCATAGAGGGCTATCTGAAAACTTCTGTGGCGCTGAAGTTGCCTGTGAATGTGGAGTTGGTGGCATGTGAAATCCGCATGTGGAGCATTCGTTTGTGTGGGATGCTCACCAAGCTTCATTTCAGTCCTAGGCACTCAAAGGGCACTAAGCATAGAGTGTGAAAACTGAGTTTCCTTGAGAGCTGCTTGGAAGCCTGATGGTGTGTGAAGTTAGTGTGTGAAATGGAGTTGTTCTCCCACAAGAATCACTCGGCTGATTCTTCTTCAATATGCCCTTCACCAACATGCAGTGTTTCCTTGATTGAATTAGCTCTCACACCAATATTTGCGTCTGGAGCCTTTGCATTGAGGGCTATCTGCAAACGGCTGTGGCGCTGAAGTTGCCTGTGAATGTGGAGTTGGTGGCATGTGAAACCCGCATGTGGAGCATTCGTTTGTGTGGGATGCTCACCAAGCTTCATTTCAGTCCTAGGCACTCAAAGGGCACTAAGAATAGAGTGTGAAAACTGAGTTTCCTTGAGAGCTGCTTGGAAGCCTGATGGTGTGTGAAGTTAGTGAGCCAAATGGAGTTGTTCTCCCACAAGAACCACTCGGCTGATTCTTCTTCAATATGCCCTTCACCAACATGCAGTGTTTCCTTGATTGAATTAGCTCTCACACAAATATTTGCGTCTAGGGCCTTTGCATTGAGGGCTATCTGAAAACGGCTGTGGCGCTGAAGTTGCCTGTGACTGTGGAGTTGGTGGCATGTGAAACCCGCATGTGGAGCATTCGTTTGTGTGAAATGCTCACCAAGCTTCATTTCATTCCTAGGCACTCAAAGGGCACTAAGCATAGAGTGTGAAAACTGAGTTTCCTTGAGAGCTGCTTGGAAGCCTGATGGTGTGTGAAGATAGTGAGCCAAATGGAGTTGTTCTCTCACAAGAACCACTCGGCTGATTCTTCTACAATATGCGCTTCACCAACATGCAGTGTTTCCTTGATTGAATTAGCTCTCACACCAATATTTGCGTCTAGAGCCTTTGCATTGAGGGCTATCTGAAAACGACTGTGTCGCTGAAGTTGCCTGTGAATGTGGAGTTGGTGGCATGTGAAACCCACATGTGGAGCATTCGTTTGTGTGAAATACTCACCAAGCTTCATTTCAGTCCTAGGCACTCAAAGGGCACTAAGCATAGAGCGTGAAAACTGAGTTTCCTTGAGAGCTGCTTGGAAGCCTGATGGTGTGTGAAGTTAGTGAGCCAAATGGAGTTGTTCTCCACAAGAATCACTTGGCTGATTCTTCTTCAATATGCCCTTCACCAACATGCAGTGTTTCCTTGATTGAATTAGCTCTCACACCAATATTTGCGTCTGGAGCCTTTGCATTGAGGGCTATCTGAAAACGGCTTTGGCGCTGAATTTGCCTGTGAATGTGGAGTTGGTGGCATATGAAACCCGCATGTGGAGCATTCGTTTGTGTGGGATGCTCTACCAGGTTCATTCCTAGATAATGCACTCAAAGGGCACTAAGCATAGAGTGTGAAAACTGAGTTTCCTTGAGAGCTGCTTGGAAGCCTGATGGTGTGTGAAGTTAGTGAGCCAAATGGAGTTGTTCTCCGAAAACAACCACTGGGCTGATTCTTCTTCAATATGCCCTTCACCAACATGCAGTGTTTCCTTGATTGAATTAGCTCTCACACCAATATTTGCGTCTGGAGCCTTTGCATTGAGGGCTATCTGAAAGTGGTTTTGGCGCTGAATTTGCCTGTGAATGTGGAGTTGGTGGCATATGAAACCCGCATGTGGAGCATTCGTTTGTGTGGGATTCTCTACCAGGTTCATTCCTAGATAATGCACTCAAAGGGCACTAAGCATAGAGTGTGAAAACTGAGTTTCCTTGAGAGCTGCTTGGAAGCCTGATGGTGTGTGAAGTTAGTGAGCCAAATGGAGTTGTTCTCCCACAAGAACCACTGGGCTGATTCTTCTTCAATACGCCCTTCACCAACATGCAGTGTTTCCTTGATAGAAGTAGCTCTCACACCAATATTTGCGTCTAGAGCCTTTGCATTGAGGGCTATCTGAAAGTGGCTGTGGCGCTGAAGTTGCCTGTGAATGTGGAGTTGTTGGCATGTGAAACCCGCATGTGGAGCATTCGTTTGTGTGGGATGCTCTACCAGGTTCATTTCAGTCCTAGGCACTCAAAGGGCACTAAGCATAGAGTGTGAAAACTGAGTTTCCTTGAGAGCAGCTTGGAAGCCTGATGGTGTGTGAAGTTAGTGAGCCAAATGGAGTTGTTCTCCCACAAGAATCACTCGGCTGATTCTTCTACAATATGCCCTTCACCAACATGCAGTGTTTCCTTGATAGAATTAGCTGTCACACCAATATTTGCGTCTAGAGCCTTTGCATTGAGGGCTATCTGAAAATGGCTGTATCGCTGAAGTTGCCTGTGAATGTGGAGTTGTTGGCATGTGAAAACCACATATGGAGCATTCATTTGCGTGAAATGCTCACCAAGCTTCATTTCAGTCCTAGGCACTCAAAGGGCACTAAGCATAGAGTGTGAAAACTGAGTTTCCTTGAGAGCTGCTTGGAAGCCTGATGGTGTGTGAAGTTAGTGAGCCAAATGGAGTTGTTCTCCCACAAGAACCACTCATCTGATTCTTCTTTAGTATGCCCTTCACCAACATGCAGTGTTTCCTTGATTGAATTAGCTCTCACACCAATATTTGCGTCTAGAGCCTTTGCATTGAGGGCTATCTGAAAACGGCTGTGGCGCTGAAGTTGCCTGTGAATGTGGAGTTGGTGGCATGTGAAACCCACATGTGGAGCATTCATTTGCGTGAAATGCTCACCAAGCTTCATTTCAGTCCTAGGCACTCAAAGGGCACTAAGCATAGAGTGTGAAAACTGAGTTTCCTTGAGAGCTGCTTGGAAGCCTGATGGTGTGTGAAGTTAGTGAGCCAAATGGAGTTGTTCTCCCACAAGAACCACTCGGCTGATTCACTTCAATATGCCCTTCACCAACATGCAGTGTTTCCTTGATTGAATTAGCACTCACACCAATATTTGCGTCTAGAGCCTTTGCATTGAGGGCTATCTGAAAACGGCTTTGGCGCTGAATTTGCCTGTGAATGTGGAGTTGGTGGCATATGAAACCCGCATGTGGAGCATTCGTTTGTGTGGGATGCTCTACCAGGTTCATTCCTAGATAATGCACTCAAAGGGCACTAAGAATAGAGTGTGAAAACTGAGTTTCCTTGAGAGCTGCTTGGAAGCCTGATGGTGTGTGAAGTTAGTGAGCCAAATGGAGTTGTTCCCCCACAAGAACCACTCGGCTGATTCTTCTTCAATATGCCCTTCACCAACATGCAGTGTTTCCTTGATTGAATTAGCTCTCACACCAATATTTGCGTCTAGAGCCTTTGCATTGAGGGCTATCTGAAAACGGCTGTGGCGCTGAAGTTGCCTGTGAATGTGGAGTTGGTTGCATGTGAAACCCATGTGTGGAGCATTCGTTTGTGTGAAATGCTAACCAAGCTTCATTTCAGTCCTAGGCACTCAAAGGGCACTAAGCATAGAGTGTGAAAACTGAGTTTCCTTGAGAGCTGCTTGGAAGCCTGATGGTGTGTGAAGTTAGTGAGCCAAATGGAGTTGTTCTCCCACAAGAAACACTCGGCTGATTCTTCTTCAATATGCCCTTCACCAACATGCAGTGTTTCCTTGATTGAATTAGCTCTCACACCAATATTTGCGTCTAGAGCCTTTGCATTGAGGGCTATCTGCAAACGGCTTTGGCGCTGAATTTGCCTGTGAATGTGGAGTTGGTTGCATGTGAAACCCATGTGTGGAGCATTCGTTTGTGTGAAATGCTAACCAAGCTTCATTTCAGTCCTAGGCACTCAAAGGGCACTAAGCATAGAGTGTGAAAACTGAGTTTCCTTGAGAGCTGCTTGGAAGCCTGATGGTGTGTGAAGTTAGAGAGCCAAATGGAGTTGTTCTCCCACAAGAACCACTCGGCTGATTCTTCTTCAATATGCCCTTCACCAACATGCAGTGTTTCCTTGATTGAATTAGCTCTCACACCAATATTTGCGTCTAGAGCCTTTGCATTGAGGGCTATCTGAAAACGGCTTTGGCGCTGAATTTGCCTGTGAATGTGGAGTTGGTGGCATATGAAACCCGCATGTGGAGCATTCGTTTGTGTGGGATGCTCTACCAGGTTCATTCCTAGATAATGCACTCAAAGGACACTAAGCATAGAGTGTGAAAACTGAGTTTCCTTGAGAGCTGCTTGGAAGCCTGATGGTGTGTGAAGTTAGTGAGCCAAATGGAGTTGTTCCCCCACAAGAACCACTCGGCTGATTCTTCTTCAATATGCCCTTCACCAACATGCAGTGTTTCCTTGATTGAATTAGCTCTCACACCAATATTTGCGTCTAGAGCCTTTGCATTGAGGGCTATCTGAAAACGGCTGTGGCGCTGAAGTTGCCTGTGAATGTGGAGTTGGTTGCATGTGAAACCCATGTGTGGAGCATTCGTTTGTGTGAAATGCTAACCAAGCTTCATTTCAGTCCTAGGCACTCAAAGGGCACTAAGCATAGAGTGTGAAAACTGAGTTTCCTTGAGAGCTGCTTGGAAGCCTGATGGTGTGTGAAGTTAGTGAGCCAAATGGAGTTGTTCCCCCACAAGAAACACTCGGCTGATTCTTCTTCAATATGCCCTTCACCAACATGCAGTGTTTCCTTGACTGAATTAGCTCTCACACCAATATTTGCGTCTAGAGCCTTTGCATTGAGGGCTATCTGAAAACGGCTTTGGCGCTGAATTTGCCTGTGAATGTGGAGTTGGTTGCATGTGAAACCCATGTGTGGAGCATTCGTTTGTGTGAAATGCTAACCAAGCTTCATTTCAGTCCTAGGCACTCAAAGGGCACTAAGCATAGAGTGTGAAAACTGAGTTTCCTTGAGAGCTGCTTGGAAGCCTGATGGTGTGTGAAGTTAGAGAGCCAAATGGAGTTGTTCTCCCACAAGAACCACTCGGCTGATTCTTCTTCAATATGCCCTTCACCAACATGCAGTGTTTCCTTGATTGAATTAGCTCTCACACCAATATTTGCGTCTAAGAGCCTTTGCATTGAGGGCTATCTGAAAACGGCTTTGGCGTTGAATTTGCCTGGTGAATGTGGAGTTGGTGGCATATGAAACCCGCATGTGGAGCATTCGTTTGTGTGGGATGCTCTACCAGGTTCAATTTCAGTCCTAGGCACTCAAAGGGCACTAAGCATAGAGTGTGAAAACTGAGTTTCCTTGAGAGCAGCTTGGAAGCCTGATGGTGTGTGAAGTTAGTGAGCCAAATGGGAGTTGTTCTCCACAAGAATCACTCGGCTGATTCTTCTACAATATGCCCTTCACCAAATGCAGTGTTTCCTTGATAGAATTAGCTGTCACACCCAATATTTGCGTCTAGAGCCTTTGCATTGAGGGCTATCTGAAAATGGCTGTATCGCTGAAGTTGCCTGTGAATGTGGAGTTGTTGGCATGTGAAAACCACATATGGAGCATTCATTTGCGTGAAATGCTCACCAAGCTTCATTTCAGTCCTAGGCACTCAAATGGCACTAAGCATAGAGTGTGAAAACTGAGTTTCCTTGAGAGCTGCTTGAAAGCCTGATGGTGTGTGAAGTTAGTGAGCCAAATGGAGTTGTTCTCCCACAAGAACCACTCATCTGATTCTTCTTTAGTATGGCCCCTTCACCAACATGCAGTGTTTCCTTGATTGAATTAGCACTCACACCAATATTTGCGTCTAGAGCCTTTGCATTGAGGGCTATCTGAAAACGGCTTTTGGCGCTGAATTTGCCTGTGAATGTGGAGTTGGTGGCATATGAAACCCCGCATGTGGAGCATTCGTTTGTGTGGGATGCTCTAGCCAGGTTCATTCCTAGATAATGCACTCAAAGGGCACTAAGAATAGAGTGTGAAAACTGAGTTTCCTTGAGAGCTGCTTGGAAGCCTGATGGTGTGTGAAGTTAGTGAGCCAAATGGAGTTGTTCCCCCACAAGAACCACTCGGCTGATTCTTCTTCAATATGCCCTTCACCAACCATGCAGTGTTTCCCTTGATTGAATTAGCTCTCACACCAATATTTGCGTCTAGAGCCTTTGCATTGAGGGCTATCTGAAAACGGCTGTGGCGCTGAAGTTGCCTTGTGAATGTGGAGTTGGTTGCATGTGAAACCCATGTGTGGAGCATTCGTTTGTGTGAAATGCTAACCAAGCTTCATTTCAGTCCTAGGCACTCAAAGGGCACTAAGCATAGAGTGTGAATAACTGAGTTTCCTTGAGAGCTGCTTGGAAGCCCTGATGGTGTGTGAAGTTAGTGAGCCAAATGGAGTTGTTCTCCCACAAGAACCACTCGGCTGATTCTTCTTCAATATGCCCTTCACCAACATGCAGTGTTTCCTTGATTGAATTAGCTCTCACAGCAATATTTGCGTCTAGAGCCTTTGCATTGAGGGCTATCTGAAAACGGCTGTTCCGCTGAAGTTGCCTGTGAATGTGGAGTTGGTGGCATGTGAAACCCGCATGTGGAGCATTGGTTTGTGTGGGATGCTCACCAAGCTTCATTTCAGTCCTAGGCACTCAAAGGGCACTAAGCATAGAGTGTGAAAACTGAGTTTCCTTGAGAGCTGCTTGGAAGCCTGATGGTGTGTGAAGTTAGTGTGCGAAATGAAGTTGTTCTCAAACAAGAATCACTCGGCTGATTCTTCTTCAATATGCCCTTCACCAACATGCAGTGTTTCCTTGATTGAATTAGCTCTCACACCATTATTTGCGTCTAGAGCCGTTGCATTGAGGGCTATCTGAAAACGGCTGTGGCGCTGAAGTTGCCTGTGAATGTGGAGTTGGTGGCATGTGAAACCCGCATGTGGAGCATTCGTTTGTGTGGGATGCTCACCAAGCTTCATTTCAGTCCTAGGCACTCAAAGGGCACTAAGCATAGAGTGTGAAAACTGAGTTTCCTTGAGAGCTGCTTGGAAGCCTGATGGTGTGTGAAGTTAGTGAGCCAAATGGAGTTGTTCTCCCACAAGAACCACTCGGCTGATTCTTCTTCAATATGCCCTTCACCAACATGCCGTGTTTCCTTGATTGAATTAGCTCTCCCACCAATATTTGCGTCTAGAGCCTTTGCATTGAGGGCTATCTGAAAATGGCTGTGGAGCTGAATTTGCCTGTGAATGTGGAGTTAGTGGCATATGAAACCCGCATGTGGAGCATTCGTTTGTGTGGGATGCTCTACCAGGTTCATTCCTAGATAATGCACTCAAAGGGCACTAAGCATAGAGTGTGAAAACTGAGTTTCCTTGAGAGCTGCTTGGAAGCCTGATGGTGTGTGAAGTTAGTGAGCCAAATGGAGTTGTTCCCCCACAAGAACCACTCGGCTGATTCTTCTTCAATATGCCCTTCACCAACATGCAGTGTTTCCTTGATTGAATTAGCTCTCACACCAATATTTGCGTCTAGAGCCTTTGCATTGAGGGCTATCTGAAAACGGCTGTGGCGCTGAAGTTGCCTGTGAATGTGGAGTTGGTGGCATGTGAAACCCGCATGTGGAGCATTCGTTTGTGTGGGATGCTCACCAAGCTTCATTTCAGTCCTAGGCACTCAAAGGGCACTAAGCATAGAGTGTGAAAACTGAGTTTCCTTGAGAGCTGCTTGGAAGCCTGATGGTGTGTGAAGTTAGTGAGCCAAATGGAGTTGTTCTCCCACAAGAATCACTCGGCAGATTCTTCTTCAGTATGCCCTTCTCCAACATGCCGTGTTTCCTTGATTGAATTAGCTCTCACACCAATATTTGCGTCTAGAGCCTTTGCATTGAGGGCTATCTGAAAACGGCTGTGGCGCTGAAGTTGCCTGTGAATGTGGAGTTGGTGGCATGTGAAACCCGCATGTGGAGCATTCGTTTGTGTGGGATGCTCTACCAGGTTCATTCCTAGATAATGCACTCTAAGAGCACTAAGCATAGAGTGTGAAAATTGAGTTTCCTTGAGAGCTGCTTGGAAGCCTGATGGTGTGTGAAGTTAGTGAGCCAAATGGAGTTGTTCTCTCACAACAAAGATTCGGCTGATTCTTCTTCAATATTCCCTTCACCAACATGCAGTATTTCCTTGATTGAATTAGCTCTCACACCAATATTTGCGCCTAGAGCCTTTGCATTGAGGGCTATCTGAAAACGGCTGTTTCGCTGAAGTTGCCTGTGAATGTGGATTTGGTGGCATGTGAAACACGCATGTGGAGCATTCGTTTGTGTGGGATGCTCACCAAGCTTCATTTCAGTCCTAGGCACTCAAAGGGCACTAAGCATAGAGTGTGAAAACTGAGTTTCCTTGAGAGCTGCTTGGAAGCCTGATGGTGTGTGAAGTTAGTGAGCCAAATGGAGTTGTTCTCCCACAAGAATCACTCGGCAGATTCTTCTTCAGTATGCCCTTCTCCAACATGCCGTGTTTCCTTGATTGAATTAGCTCTCACACCAATATTTGCGTCTAGAGCCTTTGCATTGAGGGCTATCTGAAAACGGCTGTGGCGCTGAAGTTGCCTGTGAATGTGGAGTTGGTGGCATGTGAAACCCGCATGTGGAGCATTCGTTTGTGTGGGATGCTCACCAAGCTTCATTTCAGTCCTAGGCACTCAAAGGGCACTAAGCATAGAGTGTGAAAACTGAGTTTCCTTGAGAGCTGCTTGGAAGCCTGATGGTGTGTGAAGTTAGTGAGCCAAATGGAGTTGTTCTCTCACAAGAAAGACTCGGCTGATTCTTCTTCAATATGCCCTTCACCAACATGCAGTTTTTCCTTCATTGAATTAGCTCTCACACCAATATTTGCATCTAGAGCCTTTGCATTGAGTGCTATCTGAAAACGGCTGTGACGCTGAAGTTGCCTGTGAATGTGGAGTTGGTGGCATGTGAAACCCACATGTGGAGCATTCATTTGCGTGAAATGCTCACCAAGCTTCATTTCAGTCCTAGGCACTCAAAGGGCACTAAGCATAGAGTGTGAAAACTGAGTTTCCTTGAGAGCTGCTTGGAAGCCTCATGGTGTGTGAAGTTAGTGAGCCAAATGGAGTTGTTCTCCCACAAGAACCACTCGGCTGATTCTTCTTCAATATGCCCTTCACCAACATGCAGTGTTTCCTTGATTGAATTAGCTCTCACACCAATATTTGCGTCTAGGGCCTTTGCAATGAGGGCTATCTGAAAACGGCTGTGGCGCTGAAGTTGCCTGTGAATGTGGAGTTGGTGGCATGTGAAACACGCATGTGGAGCATTCGTTTGTGTGGGATGCTCACCAAGGTTCATTTCAGTCCTAGGCACTCAAAGGGCACTAAGCATAGAGTGTGAAAACTGAGTTTCCTTGAGAGCTGCTTGGAAGCCTGATGGTGTGTGAAGTTAGTGAGCCAAATGGAGTTGTTCTCCCACAAGAACCACTCGGCTGATTCTTCTTCAGTATGCCCTTCTCCAACATGCCGTGTTTCCTTGATTGAATTAGCTCTCACACCAATATTTGCGTCTAGAGCCTTTGCATTGAGGGCTATCTGAAAACGGCTGTGGCGCTGAAGTTGCCTGTGAATGTGGAGTTGGTGGCATGTGAAACCCGCATGTGGAGCATTCGTTTGTGTGGGATGCTCTACCAGGTTCATTCCTAGATAATGCATTCTAAGAGCACTAAGCATAGAGTGTGAAAATTGAGTTTCCTTGAGAGCTGCTTGGAAGCCTGATGGTGTGTGAAGTTAGTGAGCCAAATGGAGTTGTTCTCTCACAACAAAGATTCGGCTGATTCTTCTTCAATATTCCCTTCACCAACATGCAGTGTTTCCTTGATTGAATTAGCTCTCACACCAATATTTGCGTCTAGAGCCTTTGCATTGAGGGCTATCTGAAAACGGCTGTTTCGCTGAAGTTGCCTGTGAATGTGGATTTGGTGGCATGTGAAACCCGCATGTGGAGCATTCGTTTGTGTGGGATGCTCACCAAGCTTCATTTCAGTCCTAGGCACTCAAAGGGCACTAAGCATAGAGTGTGAAAACTGAGTTTCCTTGAGAGCTGCTTGGAAGCCTGATGGTGTGTGAAGTTAGTGAGCCAAATGGAGTTGTTCTCCCACAAGAATCACTCGGCAGATTCTTCTTCAGTATGCCCTTCTCCAACATGCCGTGTTTCCTTGATTGAATTAGCTCTCACACCAATATTTGCGTCTAGAGCCTTTGCATTGACGGCTATCTGAAAACGGCTGTGGCGCTGAAGTTGCCTTGTGAATGTGGAGTTGGTGGCATGTGAAACCCGCATGTGGAGCATTCGTTTGTTTGGGATGCTCACCAAGCTTCATTTCAGTCCTAGGCACTCAAAGGGCACTAAGCATAGAGTGTGAAAACTGAGTTTCCTTGAGAGCTGCTTGGAAGCCTGATGGTGTGTGAAGTTAGTGAGCCAAATGGGAGTTGTTCTCTCACAAGAAAAGACTCGGCTGATTCTTCTTCAATATGCCCTTCACCAACATGCAGTGTTTCCTTGATTGAATTAGCTCTCACACCAATATTTGCATCTAGAGCCTTTGCATTGAGTGCTATCTGAAAACGGCTGTGACGCTGAAGTTGCCTGTGAATAGTGGAGTTGGTGGCATGTGAAACCCACATGTGGGAGCATTCATTTGCGTGAAATGCTCACCAAGCTTCATTTCAGTCCTAGGCACTCAAAGGGCACTAAGCATAGAGTGTGAAAACTGAGTTTCCTTGAGAGCTGCTTGGAAGCCTGATGGTGTGTGAAGTTAGTGAGCCAAATGGAGTTGTTCTCCCACAAGAACCACTCGGCTGATTCTTCTTCAATATGCCCTTCACCAACATGCAGTGTTTCCTTGATTGAATTAGCTCTCACACCAATATTTGCGTCTAGGGCCTTTGCAATGAGGGCTATCTGAAAACGGCTGTGGCGCTGAAGTTGCCTGTGAATGTGGAGTTGGTGGCATGTGAAACCCGCATGTGGAGCATTCGTTTGTGTGGGATGCTCACCAAGCTTCATTTCAGTCCTAGGCACTCAAAGGGCACTAAGCATAGAGTGTGAAAACTGAGTTTCCTTGAGAGCTGGTTGGAAGCCTGATGGTGTGTGAAGTTAGTGAGCCAAATGGAGTTGTTCTCTCACAAGAATCACTCGGCAGATTCTTCTTCAGTATGCCCTTCACCAACATGCAGTGTTTCCTTGATTGAATTAGCTCTCACACCAATATTTGCGTCTAGAGCATTTGCATTGAGGGCTATCTGCAAACGGCTGTGGCGCTGAAGTTGCCTGTGAATGTGGAGTTGGTGGCATGTGAAATCCGCATGTGGAGCATTCGTTTGTGTGGGATGCTCACCAAGCTTCATTTCAGTCCTAGGCACTCAAAGGGCACTAAGCATAGAGTGTGAAAACTGAGTTTCCTTGAGAGCTGCTTGGAAGCCTGATGGTGTGTGAAGTTAGTGTGCGAAGTGAAGTTCTTCTCCCACAAGAACCACTCGGCAGATTCTTCTTCAATATGCCCTTCACCAACATGCAGTGTTTTCTTGATTGAATTAGCTCTCACACCAATATTTGCGTCTGGAGCCTTGGCATTGACGGCTATCTGAAAACAGCTGTGGCGCTGAAGTTGCCTGTGAATGTGGAGTTGGTGGCATGTGAAACCCGCATGTGGAGCATTCGTTTGTGTGGGATGCTCACCAAGCTTCATTTCAGTCCTAGGCACTCAAAGAGAACTAAGCATAGAGTGTGAAAACTGAGTTTCCTTGAGAGCTGCTTGGAAGCCTGATGGTGTGTGAAGTTAGTGAGCCAAATGGTTTTGTTCTCCCACAAGAATCACTCGGCAGATTCTTCTTCAGTGTGCCCTTCACCAACATGCCGTGTTTCCTTGATTGAATTAGCTCTCACACCAATATTTGCATCTAGAGCCTTTGCATTGAGGGCTATCTGAAAACTGCTGTATCACTGACGTTGCCTGTGAATGTGGAGTTGGTGGCATGTGAAACCCAAATGTGGAGCATTCGTTTGTGTGAAATGCTCACCAAGGTTCATTTCAGTCCTAGGCACTCAAAGGGCACTAAGCATAGAGTGTGAAAACTGAGTTTCCTTGAGAGCTGCTTGGAAGCCTGATGGTGTGTGAAGTTAGTGAGCCAAATGGAGTTGTTCTCTCACAAGAATCACTCGGCAGATTCTTCTTCAGTATGCCCTTCACCAACATTCAGTTTTTCCTTGATTGAATTAGCTCTCACACCAATATGTGCGTCTAGGTCCTTTGCATTGAGGGCTATCTGAAAACGGCTGTGACGCTGAAGTTGCCTGTGAATGTGGAGTTGGTGGCATGTGAAACCCGCATGTGGAGCATTCGTTTGTGTGGGATGCTCACCAAGCTTCATTTCAGTCCTAGGCACTCAAAGAGCACTAAGCATAGAGTGTGAAAACTGAGTTTCCTTGAGAGCTGCTTGGAAGCCTGATGGTGTGTGAAGTTAGTGAGCCAAATGGAGTTGTTCTCCCACAAGAATCACTCGGCAGATTCTTCTTCAGTATGCCCTTCACCAACATGCAGTGTTTCCTTGATTGAATTAGCTCTCACACCAATATTTGCGTCTAGAGCCTTTGCATTGAGGGCTATCTGAAAACGGCTGTATCACTGAAGTTGCCTGTGAATGTGGAGTTGGTGGCATGTGAAATCCGCATGTGGAGCATTCGTTTGTGTGGGATGCTCACCAAGCTTCATTTCAGTCCTAGGCACTCAAAGTGCACTAAGCATAGAGTGTGAAAACTGAGTTTCCTTGAGAGCTGCTTGGAAGCCTGAGGGTGTGTGAAGTTAGTGAGCCAAATGGAGTTGTTCTCCCACAAGAACCACTCGGCTGATTCTTCTTCAATATGCCCTTCACCAACATGCAGTGTTTCCTTGATTGAATTAGCTCTCACACCAATATTTGCGTCTAGAGCCTTTGCATTGAGGGCTATCTGAAAACGACTGTGGCGCTGAATTTGCCTGTGAATGTGGAGTTGGTGGCATATGAAACCCGCATGTGGAGCATTCGTTTGTGAGGGATGCTCTACCAGGTTCTTTCCTAGATAATGCACTCAAAGGGCAATAAGCATAGAGTGTGAAAACTGAGTTTCCTTGAGAGCTGCTTGGAAGCCTGATGGTGTGTGAAGTTAGTGAGCCAAATGGAGTTGTTCCCCCACAAGAACCACTCGGCTGATTCTTCTTCAATATGCCCTTCACCAACATGCAGTGTTTCCTTGATTGTATTAGCTCTCACACCAATATTTGCGTCTAGAGCCTTTGCATTGAGGGCTATCTGAAAACGGCTGTGGCGCTGAAGTTGCCTGTGAATGTGGAGTTGGTGGCATGTGAAACCCGCATGTGGAGCATTCGTTTGTGTGGGATGCTCACCAAGCTTCATTTCAGTCCTAGGCACTCAAAGGGCACTAAGCATAGAGTGTGAAAACTGAGTTTCCTTGAGAGCTGCTTGGAAGCCTGATGGTGTGTGAAGTTAGTGAGCCAAATGGAGTTGTTCTCCCACAAGAAACACTCGGCTGATTCTTCTTCAATATGCCCTTCAGCAACATGCAGTGTTTCCTTGATTGAATTAGCTCTCACACCAATATTTGCGTCTAGGGCCTTTGCATTGAGGGCTATCTGAAAACGGCTGTGGCGCTGAAGTTGCCTGTGAATGTGGAGTTAGTGGCATATGAAACCGGCATGTGGAGCATTCGTTTGTGTGGGATGCTCACCAAGCTTCATTTCAGTCCTAGGCACTCAAAGGGCACTAAGCATAGAGTGTGAAAACTGAGTTTCCTTGAGAGCTGCTTGGAAGCCTGATGGTGTGTGAAGTTAGTGAGCCAAATGGAGTTGTTCTCCCACAAGAATCACTCGGCAGATTCTTCTTCCGTATGCCCTTCACCAACATGCAGTGTTTCCTTGATTGAATTAGCTCTCACACCAATATTTGCGTCTAGAGCCTTTGCATTGAGGGCTATCTGCAAACGGCTGTGGCGCTGAAGTTGCCTGTGAATGTGGAGTTGGTGGCATGTGAAATCCGCATGTGGAGCATTCGTTTGTGTGGGATGCTCACCAAGCTTCATTTCAGTCCTAGGCACTCAAAGGGCACTAAGCATAGAGTGTGAAAACTGAGTTTCCTTGAGAGCTGCTTGGAAGCCTGATGGTGTGTGAAGTTAGTGAGCCAAATGGAGTTGTTCTCCCACAAGAATCACTCGGCAGATTCTTCTTCAGTATGCCCTTCTCCAACATGCCGTGTTTCCTTGATTGAATTAGCTCTCACACCAATATTTGCGTCTAGAGCCTTTGCATTGAGGGCTATCTGAAAACGGCTGTGGCGCTGAAGTTGCCTGTGAATGTGGAGTTGGTGGCATGTGAAACCCGCATGTGGAGCATTCGTTTGTGTGGGATGCTCTACCAGGTTCATTCCTAGATAATGCATTCTAAGAGCACTAAGCATAGAGTGTGAAAATTGAGTTTCCTTGAGAGCTGCTTGGAAGCCTGATGGTGTGTGAAGTTAGTGAGCCAAATGGAGTTGTTCTCTCACAACAAAGATTCGGCTGATTCTTCTTCAATATTCCCTTCACCAACATGCAGTGTTTCCTTGATTGAATTAGCTCTCACACCAATATTTGCGCCTAGAGCCTTTGCATTGAGGGCTATCTGAAAACGGCTGTTTCGCTGAAGTTGCCTGTGAATGTGGATTTGGTGGCATGTGAAACCCGCATGTGGAGCATTCGTTTGTGTGGGATGCTCACCAAGCTTCATTTCAGTCCTAGGCACTCAAAGGGCACTAAGCATAGAGTGTGAAAACTGAGTTTCCTTGAGAGCTGCTTGGAAGCCTGATGGTGTGTGAAGTTAGTGAGCCAAATGGAGTTGTTCTCCCACAAGAATCACTCGGCAGATTCTTCTTCAGTATGCCCTTCTCCAACATGCCGTGTTTCCTTGATTGAATTAGCTCTCACACCATTTGCATTGAGGGCTATCTGAAAACGGCTGTGGCGCTGAAGTTGCCTGTGAATGTGGAGTTGGTGGCATGTGAAACCCGCATGTGGAGCATTCGTTTGTTTGGGATGCTCACCAAGCTTCATTTCAGTCCTAGGCACTCAAAGGGCACTAAGCATAGAGTGTGAAAACTGAGTTTCCTTGAGAGCTGCTTGGAAGCCTGATGGTGTGTGAAGTTAGTGAGCCAAATGGAGTTGTTCTCTCACAAGAAAGACTCGGCTGATTCTTCTTCAATATGCCCTTCACCAACATGCAGTTTTTCCTTGATTGAATTAGCTCTCACACCAATATTTGCATCTAGAGCCTTTGCATTGAGGGCTATCTGAAAACGGCTGTGACGCTGAAGTTGCCTGTGAATGTGGAGTTGGTGGCATGTGAAAACCACATGTGGAGCATTCATTTGCGTGAAATGCTCACCAAGCTTCATTTCAGTCCTAGGCACTCAAAGGGCACTAAGCATAGAGTGTGAAAACTGAGTTTCCTTGAGAGCTGCTTGGAAGCCTGATGGTGTGTGAAGTTAGTGAGCCAAATGGAGTTGTTCTCCCACAAGAACCACTCGGCTGATTCTTCTTCAATAAGCCCTTCACCAACATGCAGTGTTTCCTTGATTGAATTAGCTCTCACACCAATATTTGCGTCTAGGGCCTTTGCAATGAGGGCTATCTGAAAACGGCTGTGGCGCTGAAGTTGCCTGTGAATGTGGAGTTGGTGGCATGTGAAACCCGCATGTGGAGCATTCGTTTGTGTGGGATGCTCACCAAGCTTCATTTCAGTCCTAGGCACTCAAAGGGCACTAAGCATAGAGTGTGAAAACTGAGTTTCCTTGAGAGCTGCTTGGAAGCCTGATGGTGTGTGAAGTTAGTGAGCCAAATGGAGTTGTTCTCTCACAAGAATCACTCGGCAGATTCTTCTTCAGTATGCCCTTCACCAACATGCAGTGTTTCCTTGATTGAATTAGCTCTCACACCAATATTTGCGTCTAGAGCATTTGCATTGAGGGCTATCTGCAAACGGCTGTGGCGCTGAAGTTGCCTGTGAATGTGGAGTTGGTGGCATGTGAAATCCGCATGTGGAGCATTCGTTTGTGTGGGATGCTCACCAAGCTTCATTTCAGTCCTAGGCACTCAAAGGGCACTAAGCATAGAGTGTGAAAACTGAGTTTCCTTGAGAGCTGCTTGGAAGCCTGATGGTGTGTGAAGTTAGTGTGCGAAGTGAAGTTGTTCTCCCACAAGAATCACTCGGCAGATTCTTCTTCAATATGCCCTTCACCAACATGCAGTGTTTTCTTGATTGAATTAGCTCTCACACCAATATTTGCGTCTGGAGCCTTGGCATTGACGGCTATCTGAAAACAGCTGTGGCGCTGAAGTTGCCTGTGAATGTGGAGTTGGTGGCATGTGAAACCCGCATGTGGAGCATTCGTTTGTGTGGGATGCTCACCAAGCTTCATTTCAGTCCTAGGCACTCAAAGAGAACTAAGCATAGAGTGTGAAAACTGAGTTTCCTTGAGAGCTGCTTGGAAGCCTGATGGTGTGTGAAGTTAGTGAGCCAAATGGTTTTGTTCTCCCACAAGAATCACTCGGCAGATTCTTCTTCAGTGTGCCCTTCACCAACATGCCGTGTTTCCTTGATTGAATTAGCTCTCACACCAATATTTGCATCTAGAGCCTTTGCATTGAGGGCTATCTGAAAACCGCTGTATCACTGACGTTGCCTGTGAATGTGGAGTTGGTGGCATGTGAAACCCAAATGTGGAGCATTCGTTTGTGTGAAATGCTCACCAAGCTTCATTTCAGTCCTAGGCACTCAAAGGGCACTAAGCATAGAGTGTGAAAACTGAGTTTCCTTGAGAGCTGCTTGGAAGCCTGATGGTGTGTGAAGTTAGTGAGCCAAATGGAGTTGTTCTCTCACAAGAATCACTCGGCAGATTCTTCTTCAGTATGCCCTTCACCAACATTCAGTTTTTCCTTGATTGAATTAGCTCTCACACCAATATGTGCGTCTAGGTCCTTTGCATTGAGGGCTATCTGAAAACGGCTGTGACGCTGAAGTTGCCTGTGAATGTGGAGTTGGTGGCATGTGAAACCCGCATGTGGAGCATTCGTTTGTGTGGGATGCTCACCAAGCTTCATTTCAGTCCTAGGCACTCAAAGAGCACTAAGCATAGAGTGTGAAAACTGAGTTTCCTTGAGAGCTGCTTGGAAGCCTGATGGTGTGTGAAGTTAGTGAGCCAAATGGAGTTGTTCTCCCACAAGAACCACTCGGCAGATTCTTCTTCAGTATGCCCTTCACCAACATGCAGTGTTTCCTTGATTGAATTAGCTCTCACACCAATATTTGCGTCTAGAGCCTTTGCATTGAGGGCTATCTGAAAACGGCTGTATCACTGAAGTTGCCTGTGAATGTGGAGTTGGTGGCATGTGAAATCCGCATGTGGAGCATTCGTTTGTGTGGGATGCTCACCAAGCTTCATTTCAGTCCTAGGCACTCAAAGGGCACTAAGCATAGAGTGTGAAAACTGAGTTTCCTTGAGAGCTGCTTGGAAGCCTGAGGGTGTGTGAAGTTAGTGAGCCAAATGGAGTTGTTCTCCCACAAGAACCACTCGGCTGATTCTTCTTCAATATGCCCTTCACCAACATGCAGTGTTTCCTTGATTGAATTAGCTCTCACACCAATATTTGCGTCTAGAGCCTTTGCATTGAGGGCTATCTGAAAACGGCTGTGGCGCTGAATTTGCCTGTGAATGTGGAGTTGGTGGCATATGAAACCCGCATGTGGAGCATTCGTTTGTGTGGGATGCTCTACCAGGTTCATTCCTAGATAATGCACTCAAAGGGCACTAAGCATAGAGTGTGAAAACTGAGTTTCCTTGAGAGCTGCTTGGAAGCCTGATGGTGTGTGAAGTTAGTGAGCCAAATGGAGTTGTTCCCCCACAAGAACCACTCGGCTGATTCTTCTTCAATATGCCCTTCACCAACATGCAGTGTTTCCTTGATTGTATTAGCTCTCACACCAATATTTGCGTCTAGAGCCTTTGCATTGAGGGCTATCTGAAAACGGCTGTGGCGCTGAAGTTGCCTGTGAATGTGGAGTTGGTGGCATGTGAAACCCGCATGTGGAGCATTCGTTTGTGTGGGATGCTCACCAAGCTTCATTTCAGTCCTAGGCACTCAAAGGGCACTAAGCATAGAGTGTGAAAACTGAGTTTCCTTGAGAGCTGCTTGGAAGCCTGATGGTGTGTGAAGTTAGTGAGCCAAATGGAGTTGTTCTCCCACAAGAAACACTCGGCTGATTCTTCTTCAATATGCCCTTCAGCAACATGCAGTGTTTCCTTGATTGAATTAGCTCTCACACCAATATTTGCGTCTAGGGCCTTTGCATTGAGGGCTATCTGAAAACGGCTGTGGCGCTGAAGTTGCCTGTGAATGTGGAGTTAGTGGCATATGAAACCGGCATGTGGAGCATTCGTTTGTGTGGGATGCTCACCAAGCTTCATTTCAGTCCTAGGCACTCAAAGGGCACTAAGCATAGAGTGTGAAAACTGAGTTTCCTTGAGAGCTGCTTGGAAGCCTGATGGTGTGTGAAGTTAGTGAGCCAAATGGAGTTGTTCTCCCACAAGAATCACTCGGCAGATTCTTCTTCCGTATGCCCTTCACCAACATGCAGTGTTTCCTTGATTGAATTAGCTCTCACACCAATATTTGCGTCTAGAGCCTTTGCATTGAGGGCTATCTGCAAACGGCTGTGGCGCTGAAGTTGCCTGTGAATGTGGAGTTGGTGGCATGTGAAATCCGCATGTGGAGCATTCGTTTGTGTGGGATGCTCTACCAGGTTCATTCCTAGATAATGCACTCAAAGGGCACTAAGCATAGAGTGTGAAAACTGAGTTTCCTTGAGAGCTGCTTGGAAGCCTGATGGTGTGTGAAGTTAGTGTGCGAAGTGAAGTTGTTCTCCCACAAGAATCACTCGGCTGATTCTTCTTCAATATGCCCTTCACCAACATGCAGTGTTTCCTTGATTGAATTAGCTCTCACACCAATATTTGCGTCTAGAGCCTTGGCATTGAGGGCTATCTGAAAACGGCTGTGGCGCTGAAGTTGCCTGTGAATGTGGAGTTGGTGGCATGTGAAACCCACATGTGGAGCATTCATTTGCGTGAAATGCTCACCAAGCTTCATTTCAGTCCTAGGCACTCAAAGGGCACTAAGCATAGAGTGTGAAAACTGAGTTTCCTTGAGAGCTGCTTGGAAGCCTGATGGTGTGTGAAGTTAGTGAGCCAAATGGAGTTGTTCTCCCACAAGAAACACTCGGCTGATTCTTCTTCAATATGCCCTTCACCAACATGCAGTGTTTCCTTGATTGAATTAGCTCTCACACCAATATTTGCGTCTAGGGCCTTTGCATTGAGGGCTATCTGAAAACGGCTGTGGCGCTGAAGTTGCCTGTGAATGTGGAGTTGGTGGCATGTGAAACCCGCATGTGGAGCATTCGTTTGTGTGGGATGCTCACCAAGTACATTTCAGTCCTAGGCACTCAAAGGGCACTAAGCATAGAGTGTGAAAACTGAGTTTCCTTGAGAGCTGCTTGGAAGCCTGATGGTGTGTGAAGTTAGTGAGCCAAATGGAGTTGTTCTCCCACAAGAACCACTCGGCTGATTCTTCTTCAATATGCCCTTCACCAACATGCAGTGTTTCCTTGATGGAATTAGCTCTCACACCAATATTTGCGTCTAGGGCCTTTGCATTGAGGGCTATCTGAAAACGGCTGTGGCGCTGAAGTTGTTTGTGAATGTGGAGTTGGTGGCATGTGAAACACGCATGTGGAGCATTCGTTTGTGTGGGATGCTCACCAAGCTTCATTTCAGTCCTAGGCACTCAAAGGGCACTAAGCATAGAGTGTGAAAACTGAGTTTTCTTGAGAGCTGCTTGGAAGCCTGATGGTGTGTGAAGTTAGTGAGCCAAATGGAGTTGTTCTCCCACAAGAATCACTCGGCAGATTCTTCTTCAGTATGCCCTTCACCAACATGCCGTGTTTCCTTGATTGAATTAGCTCTCACACCAATATTTGCGTCTAGAGCCTTTGCATTGAGGGCTATCTGAAAACGGCTGTAACACTGAAGTTGCCTGTGAATGTGGAGTTGGTTGCATGTGAAACCCATGTGTGGAGCATTCGTTTGTGTGAAATGCTCACCAAGCTTCATTTCAGTCCTAAGCACTCAAAGGGCACTAAGCATAGAGTGTGAAAACTGAGTTTCCTTGAGAGCTGCTTGGAAGCCTGATGGTGTGTGAAGTTAGTGAGCCAAATGGAGTTGTTCTCTCACAAGAAAGACTCGACTGATTCTTCTTCAATATGCCCTTCACCAACATGCAGTTTTTCCTTGATTGAATTAGCTCTCACACCAATATTTGCATCTAGAGCCTTTGCATTGAGGGCTATCTGAAAACGGCTGTGACGCTGAAGTTGCCTGTGAATGTGGAGTTGGTGGCATGTGAAAACCACATGTGGAGCATTCGTTTGCGTGAAATGCTCACCAAGCTTCATTTCAGTCCTAGGCACTCAAAGGGCACTAAGCATAGAGTGTGAAAACTGAGTTTCCTTGAGAGCTGCTTGGAAGCCTGATGGTGTGTGACGTTAGTGAGCCAAATGGAGTTGTTCTCCCACAAGAACCACTCGGCTGATTCTTCTTCAATATGCCCTTCACCAACATGCCGTGTTTCCTTGATTGAATTAGCTCTCACACCAATATTTGCGTCTAGAGCCTTTGCATTGAGGGCTATCTGAAAACGGCTTTATCGCTGAATTTGCCTGTGAATGTGGAGTTAGTGGCATATGAAACCCGCATGTGGAGCATTCGTTTGTGTGGGATGCTCTACCAGGTTCATTCCTAGATAATGCACTCAAAGGGCACTAAGCATAGAGTGTGAAAACTGAGTTTCCTTGAGAGCTGCTTGGAAGCCTGATGGTGTGTGAAGTTAGTGAGCCAAATGGAGTTGTTCCCCCACAAGAACCACTCGGCTGATTCTTCTTCAATATGCGCTTCACCAACATGCAGTGTTTCCTTGATTGAATTAGCTCTCACACCAATATTTGCGTCTAGAGCCTTTGCATTGACGGCTATCTGAAAACGGCTGTGGCGCTGAAGTTGCCTGTGAATGTGGAGTTGGTGGCATGTGAAACCCGCATGTGGAGCATTCGTTTGTGTGGGATGCTCACCAAGCTTCATTTCAGTCCTAGGCACTCAAAGAGCACTAAGCATAGAGTGTGAAAACTGAGTTTCCTTGAGAGCTGCTTGGAAGCCTGATGGTGTGTGAAGTTAGTGAGCCAAATGGAGTTGTTCTCCCACAAGAACCACTCGGCAGATTCTTCTTCAGTATGCCCTTCTCCAACATGCCGTGTTTCCTTGATTGAATTAGCTCTCACACCAATATTTGCGTCTAGAGCCTTTGCATTGAGGGCTATCTGAAAACGGCTGTGGCGCTGAAGTTGCCTGTGAATGTGGAGTTGGTGGCATGTGAAATCCGCATGTGGAGCATTCGTTTGTGTGGGATGCTCACCAAGCTTCATTTCAGTCCTAGGCACTCAAAGGGCACTAAGCATAGAGTGTGAAAACTGAGTTTCCTTGAGAGCTGCTTGGAAGCCTGATGGTGTGTGAAGTTAGTGAGCCAAATGGAGTTGTTCTCCCACAAGAACCACTCGCCTGATTCTTCTTCAATATGCCCTTCACCAACATGCAGTGTTTCCTTGATTGAATTAGCTCTCACACCAATATTTGCGTCTATAGCCTTTGCATTGAGGGCTATCTGAAAACGGCTTTGGCGCTGAATTTGCCTGTGAATGTGGAGTTGGTGGCATATGAAACCCGCATGTGGAGCATTCGTTTGTGTGGGATGCTCTACCAGGTTCATTCCTAGATAATGCACTCAAAGAGCACTAAGCATAGAGTGTGAAAATTGAGTTTCCTTGAGAGCTGCTTGGAAGCCTGATGGTGTGTGAAGTTAGTGAGCCAAATGGAGTTGTTCTCTCACAACAAAGACTCGGCTGATTCTACTTCAATATTCCCTTCACCAACATGCAGTGTTTCCTTGATTGAATTAGCTCTCACACCAATATTTGCGCCTACAGCCTTTGCATTGAGGGCTATCTGAAAACGGCTGTGGCGCTGAAGTTGCCTGTGAATGTGGAGTTGGTGGCATGTGAAACACGCATGTGGAGCATTCCTTTGTGTGGGATGCTCACCAAGCTTCATTTCAGTCCTAGGCACTCAAAGGGCACTAAGCATAGAGTGTGAAAACTGAGTTTCCTTGAGAGCTGCTTGGAAGCCTGATGGTGTGTGAAGTTAGTGAGCCAAATGGAGTTGTTCTCTCACAAGAAAGACTCGGCTGATTCTTCTTCAATATGCCCTTCACCAACATGCAGTTTTTCCTTGATTGAATTAGCTCTCACACCAATATTTGCGTCTAGAGCCTTTGCATTGAGGGCTAACTGCAAACGGCTGTGGCGCTGAAGTTGCCTGTGAATGTGGAGTTGGTGGCATGTGAAACCCACATGTGGAGCATTCATTTGCGTGAAATGCTCACCAAGCTTCATTTCAGTCCTAGGCAATCAAAGGGCACTAAGCATAGAGTGTGAAAACTGAGTTTCCTTGAGAGCTGCTTGGAAGCCTGATGGTGTGTGACGTTAGTGAGCCAAATGGAGTTGTTCTCCGAAAACAACCACTGGGCTGATTCTTCTTTAGTATGCCCTTCACCAACATGCAGTGTTTCCTTGATTGAATTAGCTCTCACACCAATATTTGCGTCTATAGCCTTTGCATTGAGGGCTATCTGAAAATGGCTTTGGCGCTGAATTTGCCTGTGAATGTGGAGTTGGTGGCATATGAAACCCGCATGTGGAGCATTCGTTTGTGTGGGATGCTCTACCAGGTTCATTCCTAGATAATGCACTCAAAGAGCACTAAGCATAGAGTGTGAAAATTGAGTTTCCTTGAGAGCTGCTTGGAAGCCTGATGGTGTGTGAAGTTAGTGAGCCAAATGGAGTTGTTCTCCCACAAGAATCACTCGGCAGATTCTTCTTCAGTATTCCCTTCACCAACATGCAGTGTTTCCTTGATTGAGTTAGCTCTCACACCAATATTTGCGCCTAGAGCCTTTGCATTGAGGGCTATCTGAAAACGGCTGTGGCGCTGAAGTTGCCTGTGAATGTGGAGTTGGTGGCATGTGAAACACGCATGTGGAGCACTCGTTTGTGTGGGATGCTCTACCAGGTTCATTCCTAGATAATGCACTCAAAGAGCACTAAGCATAGAGTGTGAAAATTGAGTTTCCTTGAGAGCTGCTTTGAAGCCTGATGGTGTGTCAAGTTAGTGAGCCAAATGGAGTTGTTCTCTCACAACAAAGATTCGGCTGATTCTTCTTCAATATTCCCTTCACCAACATGCAGTGTTTCCTTGATTGAATTAGCTCTCACACCAATATTTGCGCCTAGAGCCTTTGCATTGAGGGCTATCTGAAAACGGCTGTTTCGCTGAAGTTGCCTGTGAATGTGGATTTGGTGGCATGTGAAACACGCATGTGGAGCATTCGTTTGTGTGGGATGCTCACCAAGCTTCATTTCAGTCCTAGGCACTCAAAGGGCACTAAGCATAGAGTGTGAAAACTGAGTTTCCTTGAGAGCTGCTTGGAAGCCTGATGGTGTGTGAAGTTAGTGAGCCAAATGGAGTTGTTCTCCCACAAGAATCACTCGGCAGATTCTTCTTCAGTATGCCCTTCTCCAACATGCCGTGTTTCCTTGATTGAATTAGCTCTCACACCAATATTTGCGTCTAGAGCCTTTGCATTGAGGGCTATCTGAAAACGGCTGTGGCGCTGAAGTTGCCTGTGAATGTGGAGTTGGTGGCATGTGAAACCCGCATGTGGAGCATTCGTTTGTGTGGGATGCTCACCAAGCTTCATTTCAGTCCTAGGCACTCAAAGGGCACTAAGCATAGAGTGTGAAAACTGAGTTTCCTTGAGAGCTGCTTGGAAGCCTGATGGTGTGTGAAGTTAGTGAGCCAAATGGAGTTGTTCTCTCACAAGAAAGACTCGGCTGATTCTTCTTCAATATGCCCTTCACCAACATGCAGTTTTTCCTTGATTGAATTAGCTCTCACACCAATATTTGCATCTAGAGCCTTTGCATTGAGTGCTATCTGAAAACGGCTGTGACGCTGAAGTTGCCTGTGAATGTGGAGTTGGTGGCATGTGAAACCCACATGTGGAGCATTCATTTGCGTGAAATGCTCACCAAGCTTCATTTCAGTCCTAGGCACTCAAAGGGCACTAAGCATAGAGTGTGAAAACTGAGTTTCCTTGAGAGCTGCTTGGAAGCCTGATGGTGTGTGAAGTTAGTGAGCCAAATGGAGTTGTTCTCCCACAAGAACCACTCGGCTGATTCTTCTTCAATATGCCCTTCACCAACATGCAGTGTTTCGTTGATTGAATTAGCTCTCACACCAATATTTGCGTCTAGGGCCTTTGCAATGAGGGCTATCTGAAAACGGCTGTGGCGCTGAAGTTGCCTGTGAATGTGGAGTTGGTGGTATGTGAAACCCGCATGTGGAGCATTCGTTTGTGTGGGATGCTCACCAAGCTTCATTTCAGTCCTAGGCACTCAAAGGGCACTAAGCATAGAGTGTGAAAACTGAGTTTCCTTGAGAGCTGCTTGGAAGCCTGATGGTGTGTGAAGTTAGTGAGCCAAATGGAGTTGTTCTCTCACAAGAATCACTCGGCAGATTCTTCTTCAGTATGCCCTTCACCAACATGCAGTGTTTCCTTGATTGAATTAGCTCTCACACCAATTTTTGCGTCTAGAGCCTTTGCATTGAGGGCTATCTGCAAACGGCTGTGGCGCTGAAGTTGCCTGTGAATGTGGAGTTGGTGGCATGTGAAATCCGCATGTGGAGCATTCGTTTGTGTGGGATGCTCACCAAGCTTCATTTCAGTCCTAGGCACTCAAAGGGCACTAAGCACAGAGTGTGAAAACTGAGTTTCCTTGAGAGCTGCTTGGAAGCCTGATGGTGTGTGAAGTTAGTGTGCGAAGTGAAGTTGCTCTCCCACAAGAATCACTCGGCAGATTCTTCTTCAATATGCCCTTCACCAACATGCAGTGTTTTCTTGATTGAATTAGCTCTCACACCAATATTTGCGTCTGGAGCCTTGGCATTGACGGCTATCTGAAAACGGCTGTGGCGCTGAAGTTGCCTGTGAATGTGGAGTTGGTGGCATGTGAAACCCGCATGTGGAGCATTCGTTTGTGTGGGATGCTCACCAAGCTTCATTTCAGTCCTAGGCATTCAAAGAGAACTAAGCATAGAGTGTGAAAACTGAGTTTCCTTGAGAGCTGCTTGGAAGCCTGATGGTGTGTGAAGTTAGTGAGCCAAATGGTTTTGTTCTCCCACAAGAATCACTCGGCAGATTCTTCTTCAGTGTGCCCTTCACCAACATGCCGTGTTTCCTTGATTGAATTAGCTCTCACACCAATATTTGCATCTAGAGCCTTTGCATTGAGGGCTATCTGAAAACCGCTGTATCACTGAAGTTGCCTGTGAATGTGGAGTTGGTGGCATGTGAAACCCAAATGTGGAGCATTCGTTTGTGTGAAATGCTCACCAAGCTTCATTTCAGTCCTAGGCACTCAAAGGGCACTAAGCATAGAGTGTGAAAACTGAGTTTCCTTGAGAGCTGCTTGGAAGCCTGATGGTGTGTGAAGTTAGTGAGCCAAATGGAGTTGTTCTCTCACAAGAAAGACTCGGCTGATTCTTCTTCAATATGCCCTTCACCAACATGCAGTTTTTCCTTGATTGAATTAGCTCTCACACCAATATGTGCGTTTAGGTCCTTTGCATTGAGTGCTATCTGAAAACGGCTGTGACGCTGAAGTTGCCTGTGAATGTGGAGTTGGTGGCATGTGAAACCCGCATGTGGAGCATTCGTTTGTGTGGGATGCTCTACCAGGTTCATTCCTAGATAATGCACTCAAAGGGCACTAAGCATAGAGTGTGAAAACTGAGTTTCCTTGAGAGCTGCTTGGAAGCCTGATGGTGTGTGAAGTTAGTGAGCCAAATGGAGTTGTTCCCCCACAAGAACCACTCGGCTGATTCTTCTTCAATATGCCCTTCACCAACATGCAGTGTTTCCTTGATTGTATTAGCTCTCACACCAATATTTGCGTCTAGAGCCTTTGCATTGAGGGCTATCTGAAAACGGCTGTGGCGCTGAAGTTGCCTGTGAATGTGGAGTTGGTGGCATGTGAAACCCGCATGTGGAGCATTCGTTTGTGTGGGATGCTCACCAAGCTTCATTTCAGTCCTAGGCACTCAAAGGGCACTAAGAATAGAGTGTGAAAACTGAGTTTCCTTGAGAGCTGCTTGGAAGCCTGATGGTGTGTGAAGTTAGTGAGCCAAATGGAGTTGTTCTCCCACAAGAACCACTCGGCAGATTCTTCTTCAATATGCCCTTCACCAACATGCAGTGTTTCCTTGATTGAATTAGCTCTCACACCAATATTTGCGTCTAGGGCCTTTGCATTGAGGGCTATCTGAAAACGGCTGTGGCGCTGAAGTTGCCTGTGAATGTGGAGTTAGTGGCATATGAATCCCGCATGTGGAGCATTCGTTTGTGTGGGATGCTCACCAAGCTTCATTTCAGTCCTAGGCACTCAAAGGGCACTAAGCATAGAGTGTGAAAACTGACTTTCCTTGAGAGCTGCTTGGAAGCCTGATGGTGTGTGAAGTTAGTGAGCCAAATGGAGTTGTTCTCCCACAAGAATCACTCGGCAGATTCTTCTTCAGTATGCCCTTCTCCAACATGCCGTGTTTCCTTGATTGAATTAGCTCTCACACCAATATTTGCGTCTAGAGCCTTTGCATTGAGGGCTATCTGAAAACGGCTGTGGCGCTGAAGTTGCCTGTGAATGTGGAGTTGGTGGCATGTGAAACCCGCATGTGGAGCATTCGTTTGTGTGGGATGCTCTACCAGGTTCATTCCTAGATAATGCACTCAAAGAGCACTAAGCATAGAGTGTGAAAATTGAGTTTCCTTGAGAGCTGCTTTGAAGCCTGATGGTGTGTGAAGTTAGTGAGCCAAATGGAGTTGTTCTCTCACAACAAAGATTCGGCTGATTCTTCTTCAATATTCCCTTCACCAACATGCAGTGTTTCCTTGATTGAATTAGCTCTCACACCAATATTTGCGCCTAGAGCCTTTGCATTGAGGGCTATCTGAAAACGGCTGTTTCGCTGAAGTTGCCTGTGAATGTGGATTTGGTGGCATGTGAAACACGCATGTGGAGCATTCGTTTGTGTGGGATGCTCACCAAGCTTCATTTCAGTCCTAGGCACTCAAAGGGCACTAAGCATAGAGTGTGAAAACTGAGTTTCCTTGAGAGCTGCTTGGAAGCCTGATGGTGTGTGAAGTTAGTGAGCCAAATGGAGTTGTTCTCCCACAAGAATCACTCGGCAGATTCTTCTTCAGTATGCCCTTCTCCAACATGCCGTGTTTCCTTGATTGAATTAGCTCTCACACCAATATTTGCGTCTAGAGCCTTTGCATTGAGGGCTATCTGAAAACGGCTGTGGCGCTGAAGTTGCCTGTGAATGTGGAGTTGGTGGCATGTGAAACCCGCATGTGGAGCATTCGTTTGTGTGGGATGCTCACCAAGCTTCATTTCAGTCCTAGGCACTCAAAGGGCACTAAGCATAGAGTGTGAAAACTGAGTTTCCTTGAGAGCTGCTTGGAAGCCTGATGGTGTGTGAAGTTAGTGTGCGAAGTGAAGTTGTTCTCCCACAAGAATCACTCGGCAGATTCTTCTTCAATATGCCCTTCACCAACATGCAGTGTTTTCTTGATTGAATTAGCTCTCACACCAATATTTGCGTCTGGAGCCTTGGCATTGAGGGCTATCTGAAAACGGCTGTGGCGCTGAAGTTGCCTGTGAATGTGGAGTTGGTGGCATGTGAAACCCGCATGTGGAGCATTCGTTTGTGTGGGATGCTCTACCAGCTTCATTTCAGTCCTAGGCACTCAAAGAGAACTAAGCATAGAGTGTGAAAACTGAGTTTCCTTGAGAGCTGCTTGGAAGCCTGATGGTGTGTGAAGTTAGTGAGCCAAATGGAGTTGTTCTCCCACAAGAAACACTCGGCTGATTCTTCTTCAATATGCCCTTCAGCAACATGCCGTGTTTCCTTGATTGAATTAGCTCTCACACCAATATTTGCATCTAGAGCCTTTGCATTGAGGGCTATCTGAAAACGGCTGTATCACTGAAGTTGCCTGTGAATGTGGAGTTGGTGGCATGTGAAACCCAAATGTGGAGCATTCGTTTGTGTGAAATGCTCACCAAGCTTCATTTCAGTCCTAGGCACTCAAAGGGCACTAAGCATGGAGTGTGAAAACTGAGTTTCCTTGAGAGCTGCTTGGAAGCCTGATGGTGTGTGAAGTTAGTGAGCCAAATGGAGTTGTTCTCTCACAAGAAAGACTCGGCTGATTCTTCTTCAATATGCCCTTCACCAACATGCAGTTTTTCCTTGATTGAATTAGCTCTCACACCAATATGTGCGTCTAGGTCCTTTGCATTGAGTGCTATCTGAAAACGGCTGTGACGCTGAAGTTGCCTGTGAATGTGGAGTTGGTGGCATGTGAAACCCGCATGTGGAGCATTCGTTTGTGTGGGATGCTCTACCAGGTTCATTCCTAGATAATGCACTCAAAGGGCACTAAGCATAGAGTGTGAAAACTGAGTTTCCTTGAGAGCTGCTTGGAAGCCTGATGGTGTGTGAAGTTAGTGAGCCAAATGGAGTTGTTCCCCCACAAGAACCACTCGGCTGATTCTTCTTCAATATGCCCTTCACCAACATGCAGTGTTTCCTTGATTGTATTAGCTCTCACACCAATATTTGCGTCTAGAGCCTTTGCATTGAGGGCTATCTGAAAACGGCTGTGGCGCTGAAGTTGCCTGTGAATGTGGAGTTGGTGGCATGTGAAACCCGCATGTGGAGCATTCGTTTGTGTGGGATGCTCACCAAGCTTCATTTCAGTCCTAGGCACTCAAAGGGCACTAAGAATAGAGTGTGAAAACTGAGTTTCCTTGAGAGCTGCTTGGAAGCCTGATGGTGTGTGAAGTTAGTGAGCCAAATGGAGTTGTTCTCCCACAAGAAACACTCGGCTGATTCTTCTTCAATATGCCCTTCAGCAACATGCAGTGTTTCCTTGATTGAATTAGCTCTCACACCAATATTTGCGTCTAGGGCCTTTGCATTGAGGGCTATCTGAAAACGGCTGTGGCGCTGAAGTTGCCTGTGAATGTGGAGTTAGTGGCATATGAAACCCGCATGTGGAGCATTCGTTTGTGTGGGATGCTCACCAAGCTTCATTTCAGTCCTAGGCACTCAAAGGGCACTAAGCATAGAGTGTGAAAACTGAGTTTCCTTGAGAGCTGCTTGGAAGCCTGATGGTGTGTGAAGTTAGTGAGCCAAATGGAGTTGTTCTCCCACAAGAATCACTCGGCAGATTCTTCTTCAGTATGCCCTTCTCCAACATGCCGTGTTTCCTTGATTGAATTAGCTCTCACACCAATATTTGCGTCTAGAGCCTTTGCATTGAGGGCTATCTGCAAACGGCTGTGGCGCTGAAGTTGCCTGTGAATGTGGAGTTGGTGGCATGTGAAACCCGCATGTGGAGCATTCGTTTGTGTGGGATGCTCTACCAGGTTCATTCCTAGATAATGCACTCAAAGAGCACTAAGCATAGAGTGTGAAAATTGAGTTTCCTTGAGAGCTGCTTTGAAGCCTGATGGTGTGTGAAGTTAGTGAGCCAAATGGAGTTGTTCTCTCACAACAAAGATTCGGCTGATTCTTCTTCAATATTCCCTTCACCAACATGCAGTGTTTCCTTGATTGAATTAGCTCTCACACCAATATTTGCGCCTAGAGCCTTTGCATTGAGGGCTATCTGAAAACGGCTGTTTCGCTGAAGTTGCCTGTGAATGTGGATTTGGTGGCATGTGAAACACGCATGTGGAGCATTCGTTTGTGTGGGATGCTCACCAAGCTTCATTTCAGTCCTAGGCACTCAAAGGGCACTAAGCATAGAGTGTGAAAACTGAGTTTCCTTGAGAGCTGCTTGGAAGCCTGATGGTGTGTGAAGTTAGTGAGCCAAATGGAGTTGTTCTCCCACAAGAATCACTCGGCAGATTCTTCTTCAGTATGCCCTTCTCCAACATGCCGTGTTTCCTTGATTGAATTAGCTCTCACACCAATATTTGCGTCTAGAGCCTTTGCATTGAGGGCTATCTGAAAACGGCTGTGGCGCTGAAGTTGCCTGTGAATGTGGAGTTGGTGGCATGTGAAACCCGCATGTGGAGCATTCGTTTGTGTGGGATGCTCACCAAGCTTCATTTCAGTCCTAGGCACTCAAAGGGCACTAAGCATAGAGTGTGAAAACTGAGTTTCCTTGAGAGCTGCTTGGAAGCCTGATGGTGTGTGAAGTTAGTGAGCCAAATGGAGTTGTTCTCTCACAAGAAAGACTCGGCTGATTCTTCTTCAATATGCCCTTCACCAACATGCAATTTTTCCTTGATTGAATTAGCTCTCACACCAATATTTGCATCTAGAGCCTTTGCATTGAGTGCTATCTGAAAACGGCTGTGACGCTGAAGTTGCCTGTGAATGTGGAGTTGGTGGCATGTGAAACCCACATGTGGAGCATTCATTTGCGTGAAATGCTCACCAAGCTTCATTTCAGTCCTAGGCACTCAAAGGGCACTAAGCATAGAGTGTGAAAACTGAGTTTCCTTGAGAGCTGCTTGGAAGCCTGATGGTGTGTGAAGTTAGTGAGCCAAATGGAGTTGTTCTCTCACAAGAATCACTCGGCAGATTCTTCTTCAGTATGCCCTTCAAAAACATGCAGTGTTTCCTTGATTGAATTAGCTCTCACACCAATTTTTGCGTCTAGAGCCTTTGCATTGAGGGCTATCTGCAAACGGCTGTGGCGCTGAAGTTGCCTGTGAATGTGGAGTTGGTGGCATGTGAAATCCGCATGTGGAGCATTCGTTTGTGTGGGATGCTCACCAAGCTTCATTTCAGTCCTAGGCACTCAAAGGGCACTAAGCATAGAGTGTGAAAACTGAATTTCCTTGAGAGCTGCTTGGAAGCCTGATGGTGTGTGAAGTTAGTGAGCCAAATGGTTTTGTTCTCCCACAAGAATCACTCGGCAGATTCTTCTTCAGTGTGCCCTTCACCAACATGCCGTGTTTCCTTGATTGAATTAGCTCTCACACCAATATTTGCATCTAGAGCCTTTGCATTGAGGGCTATCTGAAAACCGCTGTATCACTGAAGTTGCCTGTGAATGTGGAGTTGGTGGCATGTGAAACCCAAATGTGGAGCATTCGTTTGTGTGAAATGCTCACCAAGCTTCATTTCAGTCCTAGGCACTCAAAGGGCACTAAGCATAGAGTGTGAAAACTGAGTTTCCTTGAGAGCTGCTTGGAAGCCTGATGGTGTGTGAAGTTAGTGAGCCAAATGGAGTTGTTCTCTCACAAGAAAGACTCGGCTGATTCTTCTTCAATATGCCCTTCACCAACATGCAGTTTTTCCTTGATTGAATTAGCTCTCACACCAATATGTGCGTCTAGGTCCTTTGCATTGAGTGCTATCTGAAAACGGCTGTGACGCTGAAGTTGCCTGTGAATGTGGAGTTGGTGGCATGTGAAACCCGCATGTGGAGCATTCGTTTGTGTGGGATGCTCTACCAGGTTCATTCCTAGATAATGCACTCAAAGGGCACTAAGCATAGAGTGTGAAAACTGAGTTTCCTTGAGAGCTGCTTGGAAGCCTGATGGTGTGTGAAGTTAGTGAGCCAAATGGAGTTGTTCCCCCACAAGAACCACTCGGCTGATTCTTCTTCAATATGCCCTTCACCAACATGCAGTGTTTTCTTGATTGAATTAGCTCTCACACCAATATTTGCGTCTGGAGCCTTGGCATTGAGGGCTATCTGAAAACGGCTGTGGCGCTGAAGTTGCCTGTGAATGTGGAGTTGGTGGCATGTGAAACCCGCATGTGGAGCATTCGTTTGTGTGGGATGCTCTACCAGCTTCATTTCAGTCCTAGGCACTCAAAGAGAACTAAGCATAGAGTGTGAAAACTGAGTTTCCTTGAGAGCTGCTTGGAAGCCTGATGGTGTGTGAAGTTAGTGAGCCAAATGGTTTTGTTCTCCCACAAGAATCACTCGGCAGATTCTTCTTCAGTGAGCCCTTCACCAACATGCCGTGTTTCCTTGATTGAATTAGCTCTCACACCAATATTTGCATCTAGAGCCTTTGCATTGAGGGCTATCTGAAAACGGCTGTTTCGCTGAAGTTGCCTGTGAATGTGGAGTTGGTGGCATGTGAAACCCAAATGTGGAGCATTCGTTTGTGTGAAATGCTCACCAAGCTTCATTTCAGTCCTAGGCACTCAAAGGGCACTAAGCATGGAGTGTGAAAACTGAGTTTCCTTGAGAGCTGCTTGGAAGCCTGATGGTGTGTGAAGTTAGTGAGCCAAATGGAGTTGTTCTCTCACAAGAAAGACTCGGCTGATTCTTCTTCAATATGCCCTTCACCAACATGCAGTTTTTCCTTGATTGAATTAGCTCTCACACCAATATGTGCGTCTAGGTCCTTTGCATTGAGTGCTATCTGAAAACGGCTGTGACGCTGAAGTTGCCTGTGAATGTGGAGTTGGTGGCATGTGAAACCCGCATGTGGAGCATTCGTTTGTGTGGGATGCTCTACCAGGTTCATTCCTAGATAATGCACTCAAAGGGCACTAAGCATAGAGTGTGAAAACTGAGTTTCCTTGAGAGCTGCTTGGAAGCCTGATGGTGTGTGAAGTTAGTGAGCCAAATGGAGTTGTTCCCCCACAAGAACCACTCGGCTGATTCTTCTTCAATATGCCCTTCACCAACATGCAGTGTTTCCTTGATTGTATTAGCTCTCACACCAATATTTGCGTCTAGAGCCTTTGCATTGAGGGCTATCTGAAAACGGCTGTGGCGCTGAAGTTGCCTGTGAATGTGGAGTTGGTGGCATGTGAAACCCGCATGTGGAGCATTCGTTTGTGTGGGATGCTCACCAAGCTTCATTTCAGTCCTAGGCACTCAAAGGGCACTAAGAATAGAGTGTGAAAACTGAGTTTCCTTGAGAGCTGCTTGGAAGCCTGATGGTGTGTGAAGTTAGTGAGCCAAATGGAGTTGTTCTCCCACAAGAAACACTCGGCTGATTCTTCTTCAATATGCCCTTCAGCAACATGCAGTGTTTCCTTGATTGAATTAGCTCTCACACCAATATTTGCGTCTAGGGCCTTTGCATTGAGGGCTATCTGAAAACGGCTGTGGCGCTGAAGTTGCCTGTGAATGTGGAGTTAGTGGCATATGAAACCCGCATGTGGAGCATTCGTTTGTGTGGGATGCTCACCAAGCTTCATTTCAGTCCTAGGCACTCAAAGGGCACTAAGCATAGAGTGTGAAAACTGAGTTTCCTTGAGAGCTGCTTGGAAGCCTGATGGTGTGTGAAGTTAGTGAGCCAAATGGAGTTGTTCTCCCACAAGAATCACTCGGCAGATTCTTCTTCAGTATGCCCTTCTCCAACATGCCGTGTTTCCTTGATTGAATTAGCTCTCACACCAATATTTGCGTCTAGAGCCTTTGCATTGAGGGCTATCTGCAAACGGCTGTGGCGCTGAAGTTGCCTGTGAATGTGGAGTTGGTGGCATGTGAAACCCGCATGTGGAGCATTCGTTTGTGTGGGATGCTCTACCAGGTTCATTCCTAGATAATGCACTCAAAGAGCACTAAGCATAGAGTGTGAAAATTGAGTTTCCTTGAGAGCTGCTTTGAAGCCTGATGGTGTGTGAAGTTAGTGAGCCAAATGGAGTTGTTCTCTCACAACAAAGATTCGGCTGATTCTTCTTCAATATTCCCTTCACCAACATGCAGTGTTTCCTTGATTGAATTAGCTCTCACACCAATATTTGCGTCTAGAGCCTTTGCATTGAGGGCTATCTGAAAACGGCTGTGGCGCTGAAGTTGCCTGTGAATGTGGAGTTGGTGGCATGTGAAACCCGCATGTGGAGCATTCGTTTGTGTGGGATGCTCACCAAGCTTCATTTCAGTCCTAGGCACTCAAAGGGCACTAAGCATAGAGTGTGAAAACTGAGTTTCCTTGAGAGCTGCTTGGAAGCCTGATGGTGTGTGAAGTTAGTGAGCCAAATGGAGTTGTTCTCTCACAAGAAAGACTCGGCTGATTCTTCTTCAATATGCCCTTCACCAACATGCAGTTTTTCCTTGATTGAATTAGCTCTCACACCAATATTTGCATCTAAGAGCCTTTGCATTGAGTGCTATCTGAAAACGGCTGTGACGCTGAAGTTGCCTGTGAATGTGGAGTTGGTGGCATGTGAAACCCACATGTGGAGCATTCATTTGCGTGAAATGCTCACCAAGCTTCATTTCAGTCCTAGGCACTCAAAGGGCACTAAGCATAGAGTGTGAAAACTGAGTTTCCTTGAGAGCTGCTTGGAAGCCTGATGGTGTGTGAAGTTAGTGAGCCAAATGGAGTTGTTCTCTCACAAGAATCACTCGGCAGATTCTTCTTCAGTATGCCCTTCACCAACATGCAGTGTTTCCTTGATTGAATTAGCTCTCACACCAATTTTTGCGTCTAGAGCCTTTGCATTGAGGGCTATCTGCAAACGGCTGTGGCGCTGAAGTTGCCTGTGAATGTGGAGTTGGTGGCATGTGAAATCCGCATGTGGAGCATTCGTTTGTGTGGGATGCTCACCAAGCTTCATTTCAGTCCTAGGCACTCAAAGGGCACTAAGCATAGAGTGTGAAAACTGAGTTTCCTTGAGAGCTGCTTGGAAGCCTGATGGTGTGTGAAGTTAGTGTGCGAAGTGAAGTTGTTCTCCCACAAGAATCACTCGGCAGATTCTTCTTCAATATGCCCTTCACCAACATGCAGTGTTTTCTTGATTGAATTAGCTCTCACACCAATATTTGCGTCTGGAGCCTTGGCATTGAGGGCTATCTGAAAACGGCTGTGGCGCTGAAGTTGCCTGTGAATGTGGAGTTGGTGGCATGTGAAACCCGCATGTGGAGCATTCGTTTGTGTGGGATGCTCTACCAGCTTCATTTCAGTCCTAGGCACTCAAAGAGAACTAAGCATAGAGTGTGAAAACTGAGTTTCCTTGAGAGCTGCTTGGAAGCCTGATGGTGTGTGAAGTTAGTGAGCCAAATGGAGTTGTTCCCCCACAAGAACCACTCGGCTGATTCTTCTTCAATATGCCCTTCACCAACATGCAGTGTTTTCCTTGATTGTATTAGCTCTCACACCAATATTTGCGTCTAGAGCCTTTGCATTGAGGGCTATCTGAAAACGGCTGTGGCGCTGAAGTTGCCTGTGAATGTGGAGTTGGTGGCATGTGAAACCCGCATGTGGAGCATTCGTTTGTGTGGGATGCTCACCAAGCTTCATTTCAGTCCTAGGCACTCAAAGGGCACTAAGCATAGAGTGTGAAAACTGAGTTTCCTTGAGAGCTGCTTGGAAGCCTGATGGTGTGTGAAGTTAGTGAGCCAAATGGAGTTGTTCTCCCACAAGAAACACTCGGCTGATTCTTCTTCAATATGCCCTTCACCAACACGCAGTGTTTCCTTGATTGAATTAGCTCTCACACCAATATTTGCGTCTAGGGCCTTTGCATTGAGGGCTATCTGAAAACGGCTGTGGCGCTGAAGTTGCCTGTGAATGTGGAGTTAAGTGGCATATGAAACCCGCATGTGGAGCATTCGTTTGTGTGGGATGCTCACCAAGCTTCATTTCAGTCCTAGGCACTCAAAGGGCACTAAGCATAGAGTGTGAAAACTGAGTTTCCTTGAGAGCTGCTTGGAAGCCTGATGGTGTGTGAAGTTAGTGAGCCAAATGGAGTTGTTCTCCCACAAGAATCACTCGGCAGATTCTTCTTCAGTATGCCCTTCACCAACATGCAGTGTTTCCTTGATTGAATTAGCTCTCACACCAATATTTGCGTCTAGAGCCTTTGCATTGAGGGCTATCTGCAAACGGCTGTGGCGCTGAAGTTGCCTGTGAATGTGGAGTTGGTGGCATGTGAAATCCGCATGTGGAGCATTCGTTTGTGTGGGATGCTCACCAAGCTTCATTTCAGTCCTAGGCACTCAAAGGGCACTAAGCATAGAGTGTGAAAACTGAGTTTCCTTGAGAGCTGCTTGGAAGCCTGATGGTGTGTGAAGTTAGTGTGCGAAGTGAAGTTGTTCTCCCACAAGAATCACTTGGCTGATTCTTCTTCAATATGCCCTTCACCAACATGCAGTGTTTCCTTGATTGAATTAGCTCTCACACCAATATTTGCGTCTGGAGCCTTGACATTGAGGGCTATCTGAAAACGGCTGTGGCGCTGAAGTTGCCTGTGAATGTGGAGTTGGTGGCATGTGAAACCCACATGTGGAGCATTCATTTGCGTGAAATGCTCACCAAGCTTCATTTCAGTCCTAGGCACTCAAAGGGCACTAAGCGTAGAGTGTGAAAACTGAGTTTCCTTGAGAGTTGCTTGGAAGCCTGATGGTGTGTGAAGTTAGTGAGCCAAATGGAGTTGTTCTCCCACAAGAAACACTCGGCTGATTCTTCTTCAATATGCCCTTCACCAACATGCAGTGTTTCCTTGATTGAATTAGCTCTCACACCAATATTTGTGTCTAGGGCCTTTGCATTGAGGGCTATCTGAAAACGGCTGTGGCGCTGAAGTTGCCTGTGAATGTGGAGTTGGTGGCATGTGAAACCCGCATGTGGAGCATTCGTTTGTGTGGGATGCTCACCAAGCTTCATTTCAGTCCTAGGCACTCAAAGGGCACTAAGCATAGAGTGTGAAAACTGAGTTTCCTTGAGAGCTGCTTGGAAGCCTGATGGTGTGTGAAGTTAGTGAGCCAAATGGAGTTGTTCTCCCACAAGAACCACTCGGCTGATTCTTCTTCAATATGCCCTTCACCAACATGCAGTGTTTCCTTGATTGAATTAGCTCTCACACCAATATTTGCGTCTAGGGCCTTTGCATTGAGGGCTATCTGAAAACGGCTGTGGCGCTGAAGTTGCCTGTGAATGTGGAGTTGGTGGCATGTGAAACCCGCATGTGGAGCATTCGTTTGTGTGGGATGCTCACCAAGCTTCATTTCAGTCCTAGGCACTCAAAGGGCACTAAGCATAGAGTGTGAAAACTGAGTTTCCTTGAGAGCTGCTTGGAAGCCTGATGGTGTGTGAAGTTAGTGAGCCAAATGGAGTTGTTCTCCCACAAGAACCACTCGGCTGATTCTTCTTCAATATGCCCTTCACCAACATGCAGTGTTTCCTTGATTGAATTAGCTCTCACACCAATATTTGCGTCTAGAGCCTTTGCATTGAGGGCTATCTGAAAACGGCTGTGGCGCTGAAGTTGCCTGTGAATGTGGAGTTGGTGGCATATGAAACCCGCATGTGGAGCATTCGTTTGTGTGGATGCTCTACCAGGTTCATTCCTAGATAATGCACTCAAAGGGCACTAAGCATAGAGTGTGAAAACTGAGTTTCCTTGAGAGCTGCTTGGAAGCCTGATGGTGTGTGAAGTTAGTGAGCCAAATGGAGTTGTTCCCCGCAAGAACCACTCGGCTGATTCTTCTTCAATATGCCCTTCACCAACATGCAGTGTTTCCTTGATTGAATTAGTTCTCACACCAATATTTGGGTCTAGAGCCTTTGCATTGAGGGCTATCTGAAAACGGCTGTGGCGCTGAAGTTGCCTGTGAATGTGGATTTGGTGGCATGTGAAACACGCATGTGGAGCATTCGTTTGTGTGAAATGCTCACCAAGCTTCATTTCAGTCCTAAGCACTCAAAGGGCACTAAGCATAGAGTGTGAAAACTGAGTTTCCTTGAGAGCTGCTTGGAAGCCTGATGGTGTGTGAAGTTAGTGAGCCAAATGGAGTTGTTCTCCCACAAGAATCACTCGGCAGATTCTTCTTCAGTATGCCCTTCACCAACATGCAGTGTTTCCTTGATAGAATTAGCTGTCACACCAATATTTGCGTCTAGAGCCTTTGCATTGAGGGCTATCTGAAAACGGCTGTATCGCTGAAGTTGCCTGTGAATGTGGAGTTGGTGGCATGTGAAACCCGCATGTGGAGCATTTGTTTGTGTGGGATGCTCTACCAGGTTCATTCCTAGATAATGCACTCAAAGGGCACTAAGCGTAGAGTGTGAAAACTGAGTTTCCTTGAGAGCTGCTTA
>NW_026696437.1:0-51427 GCF_030435755.1 Ochotona princeps
TAGCTGCTTGGAAGCCTGATGGTGTGTGAAGTTAGTGAGCCAAATGGAGTTGTTCTCCCACAAGAACCACTCGGCTGATCCTTCTTCAATATGCCCTTCACCAACATGCAGTGTTTCCTTGATTGAATTAGCTCTCACACCAATATTTGCGTCTAGAGCCTTTGCATTGAGGGCTATCTGAAAACGGCTGTGGCGCTGCAGTTGCCTGAGAATGTGGAGTTGGTGGCATGTGAAACCCGCATGTGGAGCATTCGTTTGTGTGGGATGCTCACCAAGCTTCATTTCAGTCCAAGGCACTCAAAGGGCACTAAGCATAGAGTGTGAAAACTGAGTTTCCTTGAGAGCTGCTTGGAAGCCTGATGGTGTGTGAAGTTAGTGAGCCAAATGGAGTTGTTCTCCCACAAGAACCACTCGGCTGATCCTTCTTCAATATGCCCTTCACCAACATGCAGTGTTTCCTAGATTGAATTAGCTCTCACACCAATATTTGCGTCTAGAGCCTTTGCATTGAGGGCTATCTGAAAACGGCTGTGGCGGTGAAGTTGACTGAGAATGTGGAGTTGGTGGCATGTGAAACCCGCATGTGGAGCATTCGTTTGTGTGGGATGCACTACCAGGTTCATTCCTAGATAATGCACTCAAAGGGCATTAAGCATAGAGTGTGAAAACTGAGTTTCCTTGAGAGCTGCTTGGAAGCCTGATGGTGTGTGAAGTTAGTGAGCCAAATGGAGTTGTTCTCCCACAAGAACCACTCGGCTGATCCTTCTTCAATATGCCCTTCAGCAACATGCAGTGTTTCCTTGATTGAATTAGCTCTCACACCAATATTTGCGTCTAGAGCCTTTGCATTGAGGGCTATCTGAAAACGGCTGTGGCGCTGAAGTTGCCTGAGAATGTGGAGTTGGTGGCATGTGAAACCCGCATGTGGAGCATTCGTTTGTGTGGGATGCTCACCAAGCTTCATTTCATCCTAGGCACTCAAAGGGCACTAAGCATAGAGTGTGAAAACTGAGTTTCCTGGAGAGCTGCTTGGAAGCCTGATGGTGTGTAAAGTTAGTGAGCCAAATGGAGTTGTTCTCCCACAAGAACCACTCGGCTGATCCTTCTTCAATATGCCCTTCACCAACATGCAGTGTTTCCTTGATTGAATTAGCTCTCACACCAATATTTGCGTCCAGAGCCTTTGTATTGAGGGCTGTCTGAAAACGGCTGTGGCGCTGAAGTTGCCTGTGAATGTGGAGTTGGTGGCATGTGAAACCCGCATGTGGAGCATTCGTTTTTTGTGGGATGCTCTAACAGGTTCATTCCTAGATAATGCCCTCAAAGGGCACTAAGCATAGAGTGTGAAAACTGAGTTTCCTTGAGAGCTGCTTGGAAGCCTGATGGTGTGTGAAGTTAGTGAGCCAAATGGAGTTGTTCTCCCACAAGAACCACTCGGCTGATCCTTCTTCAATATGCCCTTCACCAACATGCAGTGTTTCCTTGATTGAATTAGCTCTCACACCAATATTTGCGTCTAGAGCCTTTGCATTGAGGGCTATCTGAAAACGGCTGTGGCACTGAAGTTGCCTGAGAATGTGGAGTTGGTGGCATGTGAAACCCGCATGTGGAGCATTCGTTTGTGTGGGATGCTCACCAAGTTTCATTTCAGTCCTAGGCACTCAAAGGGCACTAAGCATAGAGTGTGAAAACTGAGTTTCCTTGAGAGCTGCTTGGAAGCCTGATGGTGTGTGAAGTTAGTGAGCCAAATGGAGTTGTTCTCCCACAAGAACCACTCGGCTGATCATTCATCAATATGTCCTTCACCAACATGCAGTGTTTCCTTGATTGAATTAGCTCTCACACCAATATTTGCGTCTAGAGCCTTTGCATTGAGGGCTATCTGAAAACGGCTGTGGCTCTGAAGTTGCCTGAGAATGTGGAGTTGGTGGCATGTGAAACCCGCATGTGGAGCATTCGTTTGTGTGGGATGCTCACCAAGCTTCATTTCAGTCCAAGGCACTCAAAGGGCACTAAGCATAGAGTGTGAAAACTGAGTTTCCTTGAGAGCTGCTTGGAAGCCTGATGGTGTGTGAAGTTAGTGAGCCAAATGGAGTTGTTCTCCCACAAGAACCACTCGGCTGATCCTTCTTCAATATGCCCTTCACCAACATGCAGTGTTTCCTAGATTGAATTAGCTCTCACACCAATATTTGCGTCTAGAGCCTTTGCATTGAGGGCTATCTGAAAACGGCTGTGGCGGTGAAGTTGACTGAGAATGTGGAGTTGGTGGCATGTGAAACCCGAATGTGGAGCATTCGTTTGTGTGGAATGCACTACCAGGTTCATTCCTAGATAATGCACTCAAAGGGCATTAAGCATAGAGTGTGAAAACTGAGTTTCCTTGAGAGCTGCTTGGAAGCCTGATGGTGTGTGAAGTTAGTGAGCCAAATGGAGTTGTTCTCCCACAAGAACCACTCGGCTGATCCTTCTTCAATATGCCCTTCACCAACATGCAGTGTTTCCTTGATTGAATTAGCTCTCACACCAATATTTGCGTCTAGAGCCTTTGCATTGAGGGCTATCTGAAAACGGCTGAGGCGCTGAAGTTGCCTGAGAATGTGGAGTTGGTGGCATGTGAAACCCGCATGTGGAGCATTCGTTTGTGTGGGATGCTCACCAAGCTTCATTTCAGTCCAAGGCACTCAAAGGGCACTAAGCATAGAGTGTGAAAACTGAGATTCCTTGAGAGCTGCTTGGAAGCCTGATGGTGTGTGAAGTTAGTGAGCCAAATGGAGTTGTTCTCCCACAAGAACCACTCGGCTGATCCTTCTTCAATATGCCCTTCACCAACATGCAGTGTTTCCTTGATTGAATTAGCTCTCACACCAATATTTGCGTCTAGAGCCTTTGCATTGAGGGCTATCTGAAAACGGCTGTGGCGGTGAAGTTGCCTGAGAATGTGGAGTTGGTGGCATGTGAAACCCGCATGTGGAGCATTCGTTTGTGTGGGATGCTCACCAAGCTTCATTTCAGTCCAAGGCACTCAAAGGGCACTAAGCATAGAGTGTGAAAACTGAGTTTCCTTGAGAGCTGCTTGGAAGCCTGATGGTGTGTGAAGTTGGTGAGCCAAATGGAGTTGTTCTCCCACAAGAACCACTCGGCTGATCCTTCTTCAATATGCCCTTCACCAACATGCAGTGTTTCCTTGATTGAATTAGCTCTCACACCAATATTTGTGTCTAGAGCCTTTGCATTGAGGGCTATCTTAAAACGGCTGTGGCGCTGAAGTTGCCTGAGAATGTGGAGTTGGTGGCATGTGAAACCCGCATGTGGAGCATTCGTTTGTGTGGGATGCTCACCAAGTTTCATTTCAGTCCTAGGCACTCAAAGGGCACTAAGCATAGAGTGTGAAAACTGAGTTTCCTTGAGAGCTGCTTGGAAGCCTGATGGTGTGTGAAGTTAGTGAGCCAAATGGAGTTGTTCTCCCACAAGAACCACTCGGCTGATCCTTCTTCAATATGCCCTTCACCAACATGCAGTGTTTCCTTGATTGAATTAGCTCTCACACCAATATTTGCGTCTAGAGCCTTTGCATTGAGGGCTATCTGAAAACGGCTGTGGCGCTGAAGTTGCCTGAGAATGTGGAGTTGGTGTCATGTGAAACCCGCATGTGGAGCATTCGTTTGTGTGGGATGCTCACCAAGCTTCATTTCAGTCCTAGGCATTCAAAGGGCACTAAGCATAGAGTGTGAAAACTGAGTTTCCTTGAGAGCTGCTTGGAAGCCTGATGGTGTGTGAAGTTAGTGAGCCAAATGGAGTTGTTCTCCCACAAGAACCACTCGGCTGATCATTCTTCAATATGCCCTTCACCAACATGCAGTGTTTCCTTGATTGAATTAGCTCTCACACCAATATTTGCGTCTAGAGCCTTTGCATTGAGGGCTATCGGAAAACGGCTGTGGCGCTGAAGTTGCCTGAGAATGTGGAGTTGGTGTCATGTGAAACCCGCATGTGGAGCATTCGTTTGTGTGGGATGCTCACCAAGCTTCATTTCAGTCCTAGGCATTCAAAGGGCACTAAGCATAGAGTGTGAAAACTGAGTTTCCTTGAGAGCTGCTTGGAAGCCTGATGGTGTGTGAAGTTAGTGAGCCAAATGGAGTTGTTCTCCCACAAGAACCACTCGGCTGATCCTTCTTCAATATGCCCTTCACCAACATGCAGTGTTTCCTTGATTGAATTAGCTCTCACACCAATATTTGCGTCTAGAGCCTTTGCATTGAGGGCTATCTGAAAATGGCTGTGGCGCTGAAGTTGCCTGTGAATGTGGAGTTGGTGGCATGTGAAACCCGCATGTGGAGCATTCGTTTGTGTGGGATGCACTACCAGGTTCATTCCTAGATAATGCACTGAAGGGCACTAAGCATAGAGTGTGAAAACTGAGTTTCCTTGAGAGCTGCTTGGAAGCCTGATGGTGTGTGAAGTTAGTGAGCCAAATGGAGTTGTTCTCCCACAAGAACCACTCGGCTGATCCTTCTTCAATATGCCCTTCACCAACATGCAGTGTTTCCTTGATTGAATTAGCTCTCACACCAATATTTGCGTCTAGAGCCTTTACATTGAGGGCTATCTGAAAATGGCTGTGGCGCTGAAGTTGCCTGAGAATGTGAAGTTGGTGGCATGTGAAACCTGCATGTGGAGCATTCGTTTGTGTGGGATGCTCTACCAGGTTCATTCCTAGATAATGCACTCAAAGGGCACTAAGCATAGAGTGTGAAAACTGAGTTTCCTTGAGAGCTGCTTGGAAGCCTGATGGTGTGTGAAGTTAGTGAGCCAAATGGAGTTGTTCTCCCACAAGAACCACTCGGCTGATCCTTCTTCAATATGCCCTTCACCAACATGCAGTGTTTCCTTGATTGAATTAGCTCTCACACCAATATTTGCGTCTAGAGCCTTTGCATTGAGGGCTATCTGAAAACGGCTGTGGCGCTGCAGTTGCCTGAGAATGTGGAGTTGGTGGCATGTGAAACCCGCATGTGGAGCATTCGTTTGTGTGGGATGCTCACCAAGCTTCATTTCAGTCCAAGGCACTCAAAGGGCACTAAGCATAGAGTGTGAAAACTGAGTTTCCTTGAGAGCTGCTTGGAAGCCTGATGGTGTGTGAAGTTAGTGAGCCAAATGGAGTTGTTCTCCCACAAGAACCACTCGGCTGATCCTTCTTCAATATGCCCTTCACCAACATGCAGTGTTTCCTAGATTGAATTAGCTCTCACACCAATATTTGCGTCTAGAGCCTTTGCATTGAGGGCTATCTGAAAACGGCTGTGGCGGTGAAGTTGACTGAGAATGTGGAGTTGGTGGCATGTGAAACCCGCATGTGGAGCATTCGTTTGTGTGGGATGCACTACCAGGTTCATTCCTAGATAATGCACTCAAAGGGCATTAAGCATAGAGTGTGAAAACTGAGTTTCCTTGAGAGCTGCTTGGAAGCCTGATGGTGTGTGAAGTTAGTGAGCCAAATGGAGTTGTTCTCCCACAAGAACCACTCGGCTGATCCTTCTTCAATATGCCCTTCAGCAACATGCAGTGTTTCCTTGATTGAATTAGCTCTCACACCAATATTTGCGTCTAGAGCCTTTGCATTGAGGGCTATCTGAAAACGGCTGTGGCGCTGAAGTTGCCTGAGAATGTGGAGTTGGTGGCATGTGAAACCCGCATGTGGAGCATTCGTTTGTGTGGGATGCTCACCAAGCTTCATTTCATCCTAGGCACTCAAAGGGCACTAAGCATAGAGTGTGAAAACTGAGTTTCCTGGAGAGCTGCTTGGAAGCCTGATGGTGTGTAAAGTTAGTGAGCCAAATGGAGTTGTTCTCCCACAAGAACCACTCGGCTGATCCTTCTTCAATATGCCCTTCACCAACATGCAGTGTTTCCTTGATTGAATTAGCTCTCACACCAATATTTGCGTCCAGAGCCTTTGTATTGAGGGCTGTCTGAAAACGGCTGTGGCGCTGAAGTTGCCTGTGAATGTGGAGTTGGTGGCATGTGAAACCCGCATGTGGAGCATTCGTTTTTTGTGGGATGCTCTAACAGGTTCATTCCTAGATAATGCCCTCAAAGGGCACTAAGCATAGAGTGTGAAAACTGAGTTTCCTTGAGAGCTGCTTGGAAGCCTGATGGTGTGTGAAGTTGGTGAGCCAAATGGAGTTGTTCTCCCACAAGAACCACTCGGCTGATCCTTCTTCAATATGCCCTTCACCAACATGCAGTGTTTCCTTGATTGAATTAGCTCTCACACCAATATTTGTGTCTAGAGCCTTTGCATTGAGGGCTATCTTAAAACGGCTGTGGCGCTGAAGTTGCCTGAGAATGTGGAGTTGGTGGCATGTGAAACCCGCATGTGGAGCATTCGTTTGTGTGGGATGCTCACCAAGTTTCATTTCAGTCCTAGGCACTCAAAGGGCACTAAGCATAGAGTGTGAAAACTGAGTTTCCTTGAGAGCTGCTTGGAAGCCTGATGGTGTGTGAAGTTAGTGAGCCAAATGGAGTTGTTCTCCCACAAGAACCACTCGGCTGATCCTTCTTCAATATGCCCTTCACCAACATGCAGTGTTTCCTTGATTGAATTAGCTCTCACACCAATATTTGCGTCTAGAGCCTTTGCATTGAGGGCTATCTGAAAACGGCTGTGGCGCTGAAGTTGCCTGAGAATGTGGAGTTGGTGTCATGTGAAACCCGCATGTGGAGCATTCGTTTGTGTGGGATGCTCACCAAGCTTCATTTCAGTCCTAGGCATTCAAAGGGCACTAAGCATAGAGTGTGAAAACTGAGTTTCCTTGAGAGCTGCTTGGAAGCCTGATGGTGTGTGAAGTTAGTGAGCCAAATGGAGTTGTTCTCCCACAAGAACCACTCGGCTGATCATTCTTCAATATGCCCTTCACCAACATGCAGTGTTTCCTTGATTGAATTAGCTCTCACACCAATATTTGCGTCTAGAGCCTTTGCATTGAGGGCTATCTGAAAACGGCTGTGGCGCTGAAGTTGCCTGAGAATGTGGAGTTGGTGTCATGTGAAACCCGCATGTGGAGCATTCGTTTGTGTGGGATGCTCACCAAGCTTCATTTCAGTCCTAGGCATTCAAAGGGCACTAAGCATAGAGTGTGAAAACTGAGTTTCCTTGAGAGCTGCTTGGAAGCCTGATGGTGTGTGAAGTTAGTGAGCCAAATGGAGTTGTTCTCCCACAAGAACCACTCGGCTGATCCTTCTTCAATATGCCCTTCACCAACATGCAGTGTTTCCTTGATTGAATTAGCTCTCACACCAATATTTGCGTCTAGAGCCTTTGCATTGAGGGCTATCTGAAAATGGCTGTGGCGCTGAAGTTGCCTGTGAATGTGGAGTTGGTGGCATGTGAAACCCGCATGTGGAGCATTCGTTTGTGTGGGATGCACTACCAGGTTCATTCCTAGATAATGCACTGAAGGGCACTAAGCATAGAGTGTGAAAACTGAGTTTCCTTGAGAGCTGCTTGGAAGCCTGATGGTGTGTGAAGTTAGTGAGCCAAATGGAGTTGTTCTCCCACAAGAACCACTCGGCTGATCCTTCTTCAATATGCCCTTCACCAACATGCAGTGTTTCCTTGATTGAATTAGCTCTCACACCAATATTTGCGTCTAGAGCCTTTACATTGAGGGCTATCTGAAAATGGCTGTGGCGCTGAAGTTGCCTGAGAATGTGAAGTTGGTGGCATGTGAAACCTGCATGTGGAGCATTCGTTTGTGTGGGATGCTCTACCAGGTTCATTCCTAGATAATGCACTCAAAGGGCACTAAGCATAGAGTGTGAAAACTGAGTTTCCTTGAGAGCTGCTTGGAAGCCTGATGGTGTGTGAAGTTAGTGAGCCAAATGGAGTTGTTCTCCCACAAGAACCACTCGGCTGATCCTTCTTCAATATGCCCTTCACCAACATGCAGTGTTTCCTTGATTGAATTAGCTCTCACACCAATATTTGCGTCTAGAGCCTTTGCATTGAGGGCTATCTGAAAACGGCTGTGGCGCTGCAGTTGCCTGAGAATGTGGAGTTGGTGGCATGTGAAACCCGCATGTGGAGCATTCGTTTGTGTGGGATGCTCACCAAGCTTCATTTCATCCTAGGCACTCAAGGGGACTAAGCATAGAGTGTGAAAACTGAGTTTCCTTGAGAGCTGCTTGGAAGCCTGATGGTGTGTGAAGTTAGTGAGCCAAATGGAGTTGTTCTCCCACAAGAACCACTCGGCTGATCCTTCTTCAATATGCCCTTCACCAACATGCAGTGTTTCCTTGATTGAATTAGCTCTCACACCAATATTTGCGTCTAGAGCCTTTGCATTGAGGGCTATCTGAAAACGGCTGTGGCGGTGAAGTTGCCTGAGAATGTGGAGTTGGTGGCATGTGAAACCCGCATGTGGAGCATTCGTTTGTGTGGGATGCTCACCAAGTTTCATTTCAGTCCTAGGCACTCAAAGGGCACTAAGCATAGAGTGTGAAAACTGAGTTTCCTTGAGAGCTGCTTGGAAGCCTGATGGTGTGTGAAGTTAGTGAGCCAAATGGAGTTGTTCTCCCACAAGAACCACTCGGCTCATCATTCTTCAATATGTCCTTCACCAACATGCAGTGTTTCCTTGATTGAATTAGCTCTCACACCAATATTTGCGTCTAGAGCCTTTGCATTGAGGGCTATCTGAAAACGGCTGTGGCGCTGAAGTTGCCTGAGAATGTGGAGTTGGTGGCATGTGAAACCCGCATGTGGAGCATTCGTTTGTGTGGGATGCTCACCAAGCTTCATTTCAGTCGAAGGCACTGAAAGGGCACTAAGCATAGAGTGTGAAAACTGAGTTTCCTTGAGAGCTGCTTGGAAGCCTGATGGTGTGTGAAGTTAGTGAGCCAAATGGAGTTGTTCTCCCACAAGAACCACTCGGCTGACCCTTCTTCAATATGCCCTTCACCAACATGCAGTGTTTCCTTGATTGAATTAGCTCTCACACCAATACTTGCGTCTAGAGCCTTTGCATTGAGGGCTATCTGAAAATGGCTGTGGCGCTGAAGTTGCCTGTGAATGTGAAGTTGGTGGCATGTGAAACCCGCATGTGGAGCATTCGTTTGTGTGGGATGCACTACCAGGTTCATTCCTAGATAATGCACTCAAAGGGCATTAAGCATAGATTGTGAAAACTGAGTTTCCTTGAGAGCTGCTTGGAAGCCTGATGGTGTGTGAAGTTAGTGAGCCAAATGGAGTTGTTCTCCCACAAGAACCACTCGGCTGATCCTTCTTCAATATGCCCTTCACCAACATGCAGTGTTTCCTTGATTGAATTAGCTCTCACACCAATATTTGCGTCTAGAGCCTTTGCATTGAGGGCTATCTGAAAACGGCTGTGGCGGTGAAGTTGCCTGAGAATGTGAAGTTGGTGGCATGTGAAACCCGCATGTGGAGCATTCGTTTGTGTGGGATGCTCACCAAGCTTCATTTCATCCTAGGCACTCAAAGGGCACTAAGCATAGAGTGTGAAAACTGAGTTTCCTGGAGAGCTGCTTGGAAGCCTGATGGTGTGTGAAGTTAGTGAGCCAAATGGAGTTGTTCTCCCACAAGAACCACTCGGCTGATCCTTCTTCAATATGCCCTTCACCAACATGCAGTGTTTCCTTGATTGAATTAGCTCTCACACCAATATTTGCGTCTAGAGCCTTTGCATTGAGGGCTATCTGAAAATGGCTGTGACACTGAAGTTGCCTGTGAATGTGGAGTTGGTGGCATGTGAAACCCGCATGTGGAGAATTTGTTTTTGTGGGATCCTCACCTAGACTCACTAGAATCCTAGGCACTCAAAGGGCACTAAGCATAGAGTGTGAAAACTGAGTTTCCTTGAGAGCTGCTTGGAAGCCTGATGGTGTGTGAAGTTAGTGAGCCAAATGGAGTTGTTCTCCCACAAGAACCACTCGGCTGATCCTTCTTCAATATGCCCTTCACCAACATGCAGTGTTTCCTTGATTGAATTAGCTCTCACACCAATATTTGCGTCTAGAGCCTTTGCATTGAGGGCTATCTGAAAATGGCTGTGGCGCTGAAGTTGCCTGTGAATGTGGAGTTGGTGGCATGTGAAACCCGCATGTGGAGCATTCGTTTGTGTGGGATGCACTACCAGGTTCATTTCTAGATAATGCACTCAAAGGGCATTAAGCATAGAGTGTGAAAACTGAGTTTCCTTGAGAGCTGCTTGGAAGCCTGATGGTGTGTGAAGTTAGTGAGCCAAATGGAGTTGTTCTCCCACAAGAACCACTCGGCTGATCCTTCTTCAATATGCCCTTCACCAACATGCAGTGTTTCCTTGATTGAATTAGCTCTCACACCAATATTTGCGTCTAGAGCCTTTGCATTGAGGGCTATCTGAAAACGGCTGTGGCGCTGAAGTTGCCTGAGAATGTGGAGTTGGTGGCATGTGAAACCCGCATGTGGAGCATTCGTTTGTGTGGGATGCTTACCAATTTTCATTTCAGTCCTAGGCACTCAAAGGGCACTAAGCATAGAGTGTGAAAACTGAGTTTCCTTGAGAGCTGCTTGGAAGCCTGATGGTGTGTGAAGTTAGTGAGCCAAATGGAGTTGTTCTCCCACAAGAACCACTCGGCTGATCCTTCTTCAATATGCCCTTCACCAACATGCAGTGTTTCCTTGATTGAATTAGCTCTCACACCAATATTTGCGTCTAGAGCCTTTGCCTTGAGGGCTATCTGAAAACGGCTGTGGCGCTGAAGTTGCCTGTGAATGTGGAGTTGGTGGCATGTGAAACCTGCATGTGGAGCATTTGTTTGTGTGGGATGCTCTACCAGGTTCATTCCTAGATAATGCACTCAAAGGGCACTAAGCATAGAGTGTGAAAACTGAGTTTCCTTGAGAGCTGCTTGGAAGCCTGATGGTGTGTGAAGTTAGTGAGCCAAATGGAGTTGTTCTCCCACAAGAACCACTCGGCTGATCATTCTTCAATATGCCCTTCACCAACATGCATTGTTTCCTTGATTGAATTAGCTCTCACACCAATATTTGCGTCTAGAGCCTTTGCATTGAGGGCTATCTGAAAACGGCTGTGGCGGTGAAGTTGCCTGAGAATGTGGAGTTGGTGGCATGTGAAACCCGCATGTGGAGCATTCGTTTGTGTGGGATGCTCTAACAGCTTCATTTCATCCTAGGCACTCAAAGGGCACTAAGCATAGAGTGTGAAAACTGAGTTTCCTTGAGAGCTGCTTGGAAGCCTGATGGTGTGTGAAGTTAGTGAGCCAAATGGAGTTGTTCTCCCACAAGAACCACTTGGCTGATCCTTCTTCAATATGCCCTTCACCAACATGCAGTGTTTCCTTGATTGAATTAGCTCTCACACCAATATTTGCGTCTAGAGCCTTTGCATTGAGGGCTATCTGAAAACGGCTGTGGCGCTGAAGTTGCCTGTGAATGTGGAGTTGGTGGCATGTGAAACCCGCATGTGGAGCATTCGTTTGTGTGGGATGCTCACCAAGTTTCATTTCTGTCCTAGGCACTCAAAGGGCACTAAGCATAGAGTGTGAAAACTGAGTTTCCTTGAGAGCTGCTTGGAAGCCTGAATGTGTGTGAAGTTAGTGAGCCAAATGGAGTTGTTCTCCCACAAGAACCACTCGGCTGATCCTTCTTCAATATGCCCTTCACCAACATGCATTGTTTCCTTGATTGAATTAGCTCTCACACCAATATTTGCGTCTAGAGCCTTTGCATTGAGGGCTATCTGAAAACGGCTGTGGCGCTGAAGTTGACTGTGAATGTGGAGTTGGTGGCATGTGAAACCCGCATGTGGAGCATTCGTTTGTGTGCGATGCTCTAACAGGTTCATTCCTAGATAATGCCCTCAAAGGGCACTAAGCATAGAGTGTGAAAACTGAGTTTCCTTGAGAGCTGCTTGGAAGCCTGATGGTGTGTGAAGTTAGTGAGCCAAATGGAGTTGTTCTCCCACAAGAACCACTTGGCTGATCCTTCTTCAATATGCCCTTCACCAACATGCAGTGTTTCCTTGATTGAATTAGCTCTCACACCAATATTTGCGTCTAGAGCCTTTGCATTGAGGGCTATCTGAAAACGGCTGTGGCGCTGAAGTTGCCTGTGAATGTGGAGTTGGTGGCATGTGAAACCCGCATGTGGAGCATTCGTTTGTGTGGGATGCTCACCAAGTTTCATTTCAGTCCTAGGCACTCAAAGGGCACTAAGCATAGAGTGTGAAAACTGAGTTTCCTTGAGAGCTGCTTGGAAGCCTGAATGTGTGTGAAGTTAGTGAGCCAAATGGAGTTGTTCTCCCACAAGAACCACTCGGCTGATCCTTCTTCAATATGCCCTTCACCAACATGCAGTGTTTCCTTGATTGAATTAGCTCTCACACCAATATTTGCGTCTAGAGCCTTTGCATTGAGGGCTATCTGAAAACGGCTGTGGCGCTGAAGTTGACTGTGAATGTGGAGTTGGTGGCATGTGAAACCCGCATGTGGAGCATTCGTTTGTGTGCGATGCTCTAACAGGTTCATTCCTAGATAATGCCCTCAAAGGGCACTAAGCATAGAGTGTGAAAACTGAGTTTCCTTGAGAGCTGCTTGGAAGCCTGATGGTGTGTGAAGTTAGTGAGCCAAATGGAGTTGTTCTCCCACAAGAACCACTCGGCTGATCATTCTTCAATATGTCCTTCACCAACATGCAGTGTTTCCTTGATTGAATTAGCTCTCACACCAATATTTGCATCTAGGGCCTTTGCATTGAGGGCTATCTGAAAACGGCTGTGGAGCTGAAGTTGCCTGAGAATGTGGAGTTGGTGGCATGTGAAACCCGCATGTGGAGCATTCGTTTGTGTGGGATGCACTACCAGGTTCATTCCTAGATAATGCACTCAAAGGGCATTAAGCATAGAGTGTGAAAACTGAGTTTCCTTGAGAGCTGCTTGGAAGCCTGATGGTGTGTGAAGTTAGTGAGCCAAATGGAGTTGTTCTCCCACAAGAACCACTCGGCTGATCCTTCTTCAATATGCCCTTCACCAACATGCAGTGTTTCCTAGATTGAATTAGCTCTCACACCAATATTTGCGTCTAGAGCCTTTGCATTGAGGGCTATCTGAAAACGGCTGTGGCGCTGAAGTTGCCTGAGAATGTGGAGTTGGTGGCATGTGAAACCCGCATGTGGAGCATTCGTTTGTGTGGGATGCTCACCAAGTTTCATTTCAGTCCTAGGCACTGAAAGGGCACTAAGCATAGAGTGTGAAAACTGAGTTTCCTTGAGAGCTGCTTGGAAGCCTGATGGTGTGTGAAGTTAGTGAGCCAAATGGAGTTGTTCTCCCACAAGAACCACTCGGCTGATCCTTCTTCAATATGCCCTTCACCAACATGCAGTGTTTCCTTGATTGAATTAGCTCTCACACCAATATTTGCGTCTAGAGCCTTTACATTGAGGGCTATCTGAAAACGGCTGTGGCGCTGAAGTTGCCTGAGAATGTGGAGTTGGTGGCATGTGAAACCCGCATGTGGAGCATTCGTTTGTGTGGGATGCTCACCAAGCTTCATTTCAGTCCTAGGCACTCAAAGGGCACTAAGCATAGAGTGTGAAAACTGAGTTTCCTTGAGAGCTGCTTGGAAGCCTGATGGTGTGTGAAGTTAGTGAGCCAAATGGAGTTGTTCTCCCACAAGAACCACTCGGCTGATCCTTCTTCAATATGCCCTTCACCAACATGCAGTGTTTCCTTGATTGAATTAGCTCTCACATCAATATTTGCGTCTAGAGCCTTTGCATTGAGGGCTCTCTGAAAACGGCTGTGGCGCTGAAGTTGCCTGTGAATGTGGAGTTGGTGGCATGTGAAACCCGCATGTGGAGCATTCGTTTGTGTGGGATGCTCTACCAGGTTCATTCCTAGATAATGCACTCAAAGGGCACTAAGCATAGATTGTGAAAACTGAGTTTCCTTGAGAGCTGCTTGGAACCCTGAATGTGTGTGAAGTTAGTGAGCCAAATGGAGTTGTTCTCCCACAAGAACCACTCAGCGGATCCTTCTTCAATATGCCCTTCACCAACATGCAGTGTTTCCTTGATTGAATTAGCTCTCACACCAATATTTGCGTCTAGAGCCTTTGCATTGAGGGCTATCTGAAAACGGCTGTGGTGCTGAAGTTGCCTGAGAATGTGGAGTTGGTGGCATGTGAAACCCGCATGTGGAGCATTCGTTTGTGTTTGATGCTCACCAAGTTTCATTTCAGTCCTAGGCACTCAATGGGCACTAAGCATAGAGTGTGAAAACTGAGTTTCCTGGAGAGCTGCTTGGAAGCCTGATGGTGTGTGAAGTTAGTGAGCCAAATGGAGTTGTTCTCCCACAAGAACCACTCGGCTGATCCTTCTTCAATATGCCCTTCACCAACATGCAGTGTTTCCTTGATTGAATTAGCTCTCACACCAATATTTGCGTCTAGAGCCTTTGCATTGAGGGCTATCTGAAAACAGCTGTGGCGCTGAAGTTGCCTGTGAATGTGGAGTTGGTGGCATGTGAAACCCGCATGTGGAGCATTCGTTTGTGTGGGATGCTCACCAAGCTTCATTTCAGTCCTAGGCACTCAAAGGGCACTAAGCATAGAGTGTGAAAACTGAGTTTCCTTGAGAGCTGCTTGGAAGCCTGATGGTGTGTGAAGTTAGTGAGCCAAATGGAGTTGTTCTCCCACAAGAACCACTCGTCTGATCCTTCTTCAATATGCCCTTCACCAACATGCAGTGTTTCCTTGATTGAATTAGCTCTCACACCAATATTTGCGTCTAGAGCCTTTGCATTGAGGGCTATCTGAAAATGGCTGTGGCGCTGAAGTTGCCTGTGAATGTGGAGTTGGTGGCATGTGAAACCCGCATGTGGAGCATTCGTTTGTGTGGGATGCACTACCAGGTTCATTCCTAGATAATGCACTCAAAGGGCATTAAGCATAGAGTGTGAAAACTGAGTTTCCTTGAGAGCTGCTTGGAAGCCTGATGGTGTGTGAAGTTAGTGAGCCAAATGGAGTTGTTCTCCCACAAGAACCACTCGGCTGATCCTTCTTCAATATGCCCTTCACCAACATGCAGTGTTTCCTTGATTGAATTAGCTCTCACACCAATATTTGCGTCTAGAGCCTTTGCATTGAGGGCTATCTGAAAACGGCTGTGGCGCTGAAGTTGCCTGAGAATGTGGAGTTGGTGGCATGTGAAACCCGCATGTGGAGCATTCGTTTGTGTGCGATGCTCTAACAGGTTCATTCCTAGATAATGCCCTCAAAGGGCACTAAGCATAGAGTGTGAAAACTGAGTTTCCTTGAGAGCTGCTTGGAAGCCTGATGGTGTGTGAAGTTAGTGAGCCAAATGGAGTTGTTCTCCCACAAGAACCACTCGGCTGATCCTTCTTCAATATGCCCTTCACCAACATGCAGTGTTTCCTTGATTGCATTAGCTCTCACACCAATATTTGCGTCTAGAGCCTTTGCATTGAGGGCTATCTGAAAACGGCTGTGGCGCTGAAGTTGCCTGAGAATGTGGAGTTGGTGGCATGTGAAACCCGCATGTGGAGCATTCGTTTGTGTGGGATGCTCACCAAGTTTCATTTCAGTCCTAGGCACTCAAAGGGCACTAAGCATAGAGTGTGAAAACTGAGTTTCCTTGAGAGCTGCTTGGAAGCCTGATGGTGTGTGAAGTTAGTGAGCCAAATGGAGTTGTTCTCCCACAAGAACCACTCGGCTGATCATTCTTCAATATGTCCTTCACCAACATGCAGTGTTTCCTTGATTGAATTAGCTCTCACACCAATATTTGCATCTAGAGCCTTTGCATTGAGGGCTATCTGAAAACGGCTGTGGAGCTGAAGTTGCCTGTGAATGTGGAGTTGGTGGCATGTGAAACCCGCATGTGGAGCATTCGTTTGTGTGGGATGCTCTAACAGGTTCATTCCTAGATAATGCCCTCAAAGGGCACTAAGCATAGAGTGTGAAAACTGAGTTTCCTTGAGAGCTGCTTGGAAGCCTGATGGTGTGTGAAGTTAGTGAGCCAAATGGAGTTGTTCTCCCACAAGAACCACTCGGCTGATCCTTCTTCAATATGCCCTTCACCAACATGCAGTGTTTCCTTGATTGAATTAGCTCTCACACCAATATTTGCGTCTAGAGCCTTTGCATTGAGGGCTATCTGAAAACGGCTGTGGCGCTGAAGTTGCCTGAGAATGTGGAGTTGGTGGCATGTGAAACCCGCATGTGGAGCATTCGTTTGTGTGGGATGCTCACCAAGCTTCATTTCATCCTAGGCACTCAAAGGGCACTAAGCATAGAGTGTGAAAACTGAGTTTCCTTGAGAGCTGCTTGGAAGCCTGATGGTGTGTGAAGTTAGTGAGCCAAATGGAGTTGTTCTCCCACAAGAACCACTCGGCTGATCCTTCTTCAATATGCCCTTCACCAACATGCAGTGTTTCCTTGATTGAATTAGCTCTCACACCAATATTTGCGTCTAGAGCCTTTGCATTGAGGGCTATCTGAAAATGGCTGTGACGCTGAAGTTGCCTGTGAATGTGGAGTTGGTGGCATGTGAAACCCGCATGTGGAGCATTCGTTTGTGTGGGATGCTCTAACAGGTTCATTCCTAGATAATGCCCTCAAAGGGCACTAAGCATAGAGTGTGAAAACTGAGTTTCCTTGAGAGCTGCTTGGAAGCCTGATGTTGTGTGAAGTTAGTGAGCCAAATGGAGTTGTTCTCCCACAAGAACCACTCGGCTGATCCTTCTTCAATATGCCCTTCACCAACATGCAGTGTTTCCTTGATTGAATTAGCTCTCACACAAATATTTGCGTCTAGAGCCTTTGCATTGAGGGCTATCTGAAAACGGCTGTGGCGCTGAAGTTGCCTGAGAATGTGGAGTTGGTGGCATGTGAAACCCGCATGTGGAGCATTCGTTTGTGTGGGATGCTCACCAAGTTTCATTTCAGTCCTAGGCACTCAAAGGGCACTAAGCATAGAGTGTGAAAACTGAGTTTCCTTGAGAGCTGCTTGGAAGCCTGATGGTGTGTAAAGTTAGTGAGCCAAATGGAGTTGTTCTCCCACAAGAACCACTCGGCTGATCCTTCTTCAATATGCCCTTCACCAACATGCAGTGTTTCCTTGATTGAATTAGCTCTCACACCAATATTTGCGTCTAGAGCCTTTGCATTGAGGGCTATCTGAAAACGGCTGTGGCGTTGAAGTTGCCTGAGAATGTGGAGTTGGTGGCATGTGAAACCCGCATGTGGAGCATTCGTTTGTGTGGGATGCTCACCAAGCTTCATTTCAGTCCAAGGCACTCAAAGGGCACTAAGCATAGAGTGTGAAAACTGAGTTTCCTTGAGAGCTGCTTGGAAGCCTGATGGTGTGTGAAGTTAGTGAGCCAAATGGAGTTGTTCTCCCACAAGAACCACTCGGCTGATCATTCTTCAATATGCCCTTCACCAACATGCAGTGTTTCCTTGATTGCATTAGCTCTCACACCAATATTTGCGTCTAGAGCCTTTGCATTGAGGGCTATCTGAAAACGGCTGTGGCGGTGAAGTTGACTGAGAATTTGGAGTTGGTGTCATGTGAAACCCGCATGTGGAGCATTCGTTTGTGTGGGATGGTCACCAAGCTTCATTTCATCCTAGGCACTCAAAGGGCACTAAGCATAGAGTGTGAAAACTGAGTTTCCTTGAGAGCTGCTTGGAAGCCTGATGGTGTGTGAAGTTAGTGAGCCAAATGGAGTTGTTCTCCCACAAGAACCACTCGGCTGATCCTTCTTCAATATGCCCTTCACCAACATGCAGTGTTTCCTTGATTGAATTAGCTCTCACACCAATATTTGCGTCTAGAGCCTTTGCATTGAGGGATATCTGAAAATGGCTGTGACACTGAAGTTGCCTGAGAATGTGGAGTTGGTGGCATGTGAAACCCGCATGTGGAGAATTTGTTTTTGTGGGATCCTCACCTAGCTTCATTAGAATCCTAGGCACTCAAAGGGCACTAAGCATAGAGTGTGAAAACTGAGTTTCCTTGAGAGCTGCTTGGAAGCCTGATGGTGTGTGAAGTTAGTGAGCCAAATGGAGTTGTTCTCCCACAAGAACCACTCGGATGATCCTTCTTCAATATGCCCTTCACCAACATGCAGTGTTTCCTTGATTGAATTAGCTCTCACACCAATATTTGCGTCTAGAGCCTTTGCATTGAGGGCTATCTGAAAACGGCTGTGGCGCTGAAGTTGCCTGTGAATGTGGAGTTGGTGGCATGTGAAACGCGCATGTGGAGCATTCGTTTGTGTGGGATGCTCACCAAGTTTCATTTCAGTCCTAGGCACTCAAAGGGCACTAAGCATATAGTGTGAAAACTGAGTTTCCTTGAGAGCTGCTTGGAAGCCTGATGGTGTGTGAAGTTAGTGAGCCAAATGGAGTTGTTCTCCCACAAGAACCACTCGGCTGATCCTTCTTCAATATGCCCTTCACCAACATGCAGTGTTTCCTTGATTGAATTAGCTCTCACACCAATATTTGCGTCTAGAGCCTTTGCATTGAGGGCTATCTGAAAACGGTTGTGGCGCTGAAGTTGCCTGAGAATGTGGAGTTGGTGGCATGTGAAACCCGCATGTGGAGCATTCGTTTGTGTGGGATGCTCACCAAGTTTCATTTCAGTCCTAGGCACTCAAAGGGCACTAAGCATAGAGTGTGAAAACTGAGTTTCCTTGAGAGCTGCTTGGAAGCCTGATGGTGTGTGAAGTTAGTGAGCCAAATGGAGTTGTTCTCCAACAAGAACCACTCGGCTGATCATTCTTCAATATGTCATTCACCAACATGCAGTGTTTCCTTGATTGAATTAGCTCTCACACTAATATTTGCGTCCAGACCCTTTGCATTGAGGGCTATCTGAAAATGGCTGTGGAGCTGAAGTTGCCTGAGAATGTGGAGTTGGTGGCATGTGAAACCCGCATGTGGAGCATTCGTTTGTGTGGGATGCTCACCAAGCTTCATTTCAGTCCTAGGCACTCAAAGGGCACTAAGCACAGAGTGTGAAAACTGAGTTTCCTTGAGAGCTGCTTGGAAGCCTGATGGTGTGTGAAGTTAGTGAGCCAAATGGAGTTGTTCTCCCACAAGAACCACTCGGCTGATCCTTCTTCAATATGCCCTTCACCAACATGCAGTGTTTCCTTGATTGAATTAGCTCTCACACCAATATTTGCGTCTAGAGCCTTTGCATTGAGGGCTATCTGAAAACGGCTGTGGCGCTGAAGTTGCCTGTGAATGTGGAGTTGGTGTCATGTGAAACCCGCATGTGGAGCATTCGTTTGTGTGGGATGCACTACCAGGTTCATTCCTAGATAATGCACTCAAAGGGCATTAAGCATAGAGTGTGAAAACTGAGTTTCCTTGAGAGCTGCTTGGAAGCCTGATGGTGTGTGAAGTTAGTGAGCCAAATGGAGTTGTTCTCCCACAAGAACCACTCGGCTGATCCTTCTTCAATATGCCCTTCACCAACATGCAGTGTTTCCTTGATTGAATTAGCTCTCACACCAATATTTGCGTCTAGAGCCTTTGCATTGAGGGCTATCTGAAAACGGCTGTGGCGCTGCAGTTGCCTATGAATGTGGAGTTGGTGGCATGTGAAACCCGCATGTGGAGCATTCGTTTGTGTGGGATGCTCACCAAGCTTCATTTCAGTCCAAGGCACTCAAAGGGCACTAAGCATAGAGTGTGAAAACTGAGTTTCCTTGAGAGCTGCTTGGAAGCCTGATGGTGTGTGAAGTTAGTGAGCCAAATGGAGTTGTTCTCCCACAAGAACCACTCGGCTGATCCTTCTTCAATATGCCCTTCACCAACATGCAGTGTTTCCTTGATTGAATTAGCTCTCACACCAATATTTGCGTCTAGAGCCTTTGCATTGAGGGCTATCTGAAAACGGCTGTGGCGCTGAAGTTGCCTGTGAATGTGGAGTTGGTGTCATGTGAAACCCGCATGTGGAGCATTCGTTTGTGTGGGATGCTCACCAAGTTTCATTTCAGTCCTAGGCACTCAAAGGGCACTAAGCATAGAGTGTGAAAACTGAGTTTCCTTGAGAGCTGCTTGGAAGCCTGAATGTGTGTGAAGTTGTCGAGCCAAATGGAGTTGTTCTCCCACAAGAACCACTCGGCTGATCCTTCTTCAATATGCCCTTCACCAACATGCAGTGTTTCCTTGATTGAATTAGCTCTCACACCAATATTTGCGTCTAGAGCCTTTGCATTGAGGGCTATCTGAAAATGGCTGTGGCGCTGAAGTTGCCTGTGAATGTGGAGTTGGTGTCATGTGAAACCCGCATGTGGAGCATTCGTTTGTGTGGGATGCTCTACCAGGTTCATTCCTAGATAATGCACTCAAAGGGCATTAAGCATAGAGTGTGAAAACTGAGTTTCCTTGAGAGCTGCTTGGAAGCCTGATGGTGTGTGAAGTTAGTGAGCCAAATGGAGTTGTTCTCCCACAAGAACCACTCGGCTGATCCTTCTTCAATATGCCCTTCACCAACATGCAGTGTTTCCTTGATTGAATTAGCTCTCACACCAATATTTGCGTCTAGAGCCTTTGCATTGAGGGCTATCTGAAAACGGCTGTGGCGCTGAAGTTGCCTGAGAATGTGGAGTTGGTGGCATGTGAAACCCGCATGTGGAGCATTCGTTTGTGTGGGATGCTCACCAAGTTTCATTTCAGTCCTAGGCACTCAAAGGGCACTAAGCATAGAGTGTGAAAACTGAGTTTCCTTGAGAGCTGCTTGGAAGCCTGATGGTGTGTGAAGTTAGTGAGCCAAATGGAGTTGTTCTCCCACAAGAACCACTCGGCTGATCCTTCTTCAATATGCCCTTCACCAACATGCAGTGTTTCCTTGATTGAATTAGCTCTCACACCAATATTTGCGTCTAGAGCCTTTGCATTGAGGGCTATCTGAAAACGGCTGTGGCGCTGAAGTTGCCTGTGAATGTGGAGTTGGTGGCATGTGAAACCCGCATGTGGAGCATTCGTTTGTGTGGGATGCTCACCAAGTTTCATTTCAGTCCTAGGCACTCAAAGGGCACTAAGCATAGAGTGTGAAAACTGAGTTTCCTTGAGAGCTGCTTGGAAGCCTGAATGTGTGTGAAGTTGTCGAGCCAAATGGAGTTGTTCTCCCACAAGAACCACTCGGCTGATCCTTCTTCAATATGCCCTTCACCAACATGCAGTGTTTCCTTGATTGAATTAGCTCTCACACCAATATTTGCGTCTAGAGCCTTTGCATTGAGGGCTATCTGAAAATGGCTGTGGCGCTGAAGTTGCCTGTGAATGTGGAGTTGGTGTCATGTGAAACCCGCATGTGGAGCATTCGTTTGTGTGGGATGCTCTACCAGGTTCATTCCTAGATAATGCACTCAAAGGGCATTAAGCATAGAGTGTGAAAACTGAGTTTCCTTGAGAGCTGCTTGGAAGCCTGATGGTGTGTGAAGTTAGTGAGCCAAATGGAGTTGTTCTCCCACAAGAACCACTCGGCTGATCCTTCTTCAATATGCCCTTCACCAACATGCAGTGTTTCCTTGATTGAATTAGCTCTCACACCAATATTTGCGTCTAGAGCCTTTGCATTGAGGGCTATCTGAAAACGGCTGTGGCGCTGAAGTTGCCTGAGAATGTGGAGTTGGTGGCATGTGAAACCCGCATGTGGAGCATTCGTTTGTGTGGGATGCTCACCAAGTTTCATTTCAGTCCTAGGCACTCAAAGGGCACTAAGCATAGAGTGTGAAAACTGAGTTTCCTTGAGAGCTGCTTGGAAGCCTGATGGTGTGTGAAGTTAGTGAGCCAAATGGAGTTGTTCTCCCACAAGAACCACTCGGCTGATCCTTCTTCAATATGCCCTTCACCAACATGCAGTGTTTCCTTGATTGAATTAGCTCTCACACCAATATTTGCGTCTAGAGCCTTTGCATTGAGGGCTATCTGAAAATGGCTGTGGCGCTGAAGTTGCCTGTGAATGTGGAGTTGGTGGCATGTGAAACCCGCATGTGGAGCATTCGTTTGTGTGGGATGCTCTACCAGGTTCATTCCTAGATAATGCACTCAAAGGGCATTAAGCATAGAGTGTGAAAACTGAGTTTCCTTAAGAGCTGCTTGGAAGCCTGATGGTGTGTGAAGTTAGTGAGCCAAATGGAGTTGTTCTCCCACAAGAACCACTCGGCTGATCCTTCTTCAATATGCCCTTCACCAACATGCAGTGTTTCCTTGATTGAATTAGCTCTCACACCAATATTTGCGTCTAGAGCCTTTGCATTGAGGGCTATCTGAAAACGGCTGTGGCGCTGAAGTTGCCTGAGAATGTGGAGTTGGTGGCATGTGAAACCCACATGTGGAGCATTCGTTTGTGTGGGATGCTTACCAAGTTTCATTTCAGTCCTAGGCACTCAAAGGGCACTAAGCATAGAGTGTGAAAACTGAGTTTCCTTGAGAGCTGCTTGGAAGCCTGATGGTGTGTGAAGTTAGTGAGCCAAATGGAGTTGTTCTCCCACAAGAACCACTCGGCTGATCCTTCTTCAATATGCCCTTCACCAACATGCAGTGTTTCCTTGATTGAATTAGCTCTCACACCAATATTTGCGTCCAGAGCCTTTGCATTGAGGGCTGTCTGAAAACGGCTGTGGCGGTGAAGTTGCCTGTGAATGTGGAGTTGGTGGCATGTGAAACCCGCATGTGGAGCATTCGTTTGTGTGGGATGCTCTAACAGGTTCATTCCTAGATAATGCCCTCAAAGGGCACTAAGCATAGAGTGTGAAAACTGAGTTTCCTTGAGAGCTGCTTGGAAGCCTGATGGTGTGTGAAGTTAGTGAGCCAAATGGAGTTGTTCTCCCACAAGAACCACTCGGCTGATCCTTCTTCTATATGCCCTTCACCAACATGCAGTGTTTCTTTGATTGCATTAGCTCTCACACCAATATTTGCGTCTAGAGCCTTTGCATTGAGGGCTATCTGAAAACGGCTGTGGCGCTGAAGTTGCCTGAGAATGTGGAGTTGGTGGCATGTGAAACCCGCATGTGGAGCATTCGTTTGTGTGGGATGCTCACCAAGTTTCATTTCAGTCCTAGGCACTCAAAGGGCACTAAGCATAGAGTGTGAAAACTGAGTTTCCTTGAGAGCTGCTTGGAAGCCTGAATGTGTGTGAAGTTAGTGAGCCAAATGGAGTTGTTCTCCCACAAGAACCACTCGGCTGATCCTTCTTCAATATGCCCTTCACCAACATGCAGTGTTTCCTTGATTGAATTAGCTCTCACACCAATATTTGCGTCTAGAGCCTTTGCATTGAGGGCTATCTGAAAATGGCTGTGGCGCTGAAGTTGCCTGTGAATGTGGAGTTGGTGGCATGTGAAACCCGCATGTGGAGCATTCGTTTGTGTGGGATGCTCTACCAGGTTCATTCCTAGATAATGCACTCAAAGGGCATTAAGCATAGAGTGTGAAAACTGAGTTTCCTTGAGAGCTGCTTGGAAGCCTGATGGTGTGTGAAGTTAGTGAGCCAAATGGAGTTGTTCTCCCACAAGAACCACTCGGCTGATCCTTCTTCAATATGCCCTTCACCAACATGCAGTGTTTCCTTGATTGAATTAGCTCTCACACCAATATTTGCGTCTAGAGCCTTTGCATTGAGGGCTATCTGAAAACGGCTGTGGCGCTGAAGTTGCCTGAGAATGTGGAGTTGGTGGCATGTGAAACCCGCATGTGGAGCATTCGTTTGTGTGGGATGCTCACCAAGTTTCATTTCAGTCCTAGGCACTCAAAGGGCACTAAGCATAGAGTGTGAAAACTGAGTTTCCTTGAGAGCTGCTTGGAAGCCTGATGGTGTGTGAAGTTAGTGAGCCAAATGGAGTTGTTCTCCAACAAGAACCACTCGGCTGATCATTCTTCAATATGTCATTCACCAACATGCAGTGTTTCCTTGATTGAATTAGCTCTCACACTAATATTTGCGTCCAGACCCTTTGCATTGAGGGCTATCTGAAAATGGCTGTGGAGCTGAAGTTGCCTGAGAATGTGGAGTTGGTGGCATGTGAAACCCGCATGTGGAGCATTCGTTTGTGTGGGATGCTCACCAAGCTTCATTTCAGTCCTAGGCACTCAAAGGGCACTAAGCACAGAGTGTGAAAACTGAGTTTCCTTGAGAGCTGCTTGGAAGCCTGATGGTGTGTGAAGTTAGTGAGCCAAATGGAGTTGTTCTCCCACAAGAACCACTCGGCTGATCCTTCTTCAATATGCCCTTCACCAACATGCAGTGTTTCCTTGATTGAATTAGCTCTCACACCAATATTTGCGTCTAGAGCCTTTGCATTGAGGGCTATCTGAAAACGGCTGTGGCGCTGAAGTTGCCTGTGAATGTGGAGTTGGTGTCATGTGAAACCCGCATGTGGAGCATTCGTTTGTGTGGGATGCACTACCAGGTTCATTCCTAGATAATGCACTCAAAGGGCATTAAGCATAGAGTGTGAAAACTGAGTTTCCTTGAGAGCTGCTTGGAAGCCTGATGGTGTGTGAAGTTAGTGAGCCAAATGGAGTTGTTCTCCCACAAGAACCACTCGGCTGATCCTTCTTCAATATGCCCTTCACCAACATGCAGTGTTTCCTTGATTGAATTAGCTCTCACACCAATATTTGCGTCTAGAGCCTTTGCATTGAGGGCTATCTGAAAACGGCTGTGGCGCTGCAGTTGCCTATGAATGTGGAGTTGGTGGCATGTGAAACCCGCATGTGGAGCATTCGTTTGTGTGGGATGCTCACCAAGCTTCATTTCAGTCCAAGGCACTCAAAGGGCACTAAGCATAGAGTGTGAAAACTGAGTTTCCTTGAGAGCTGCTTGGAAGCCTGATGGTGTGTGAAGTTAGTGAGCCAAATGGAGTTGTTCTCCCACAAGAACCACTCGGCTGATCCTTCTTCAATATGCCCTTCACCAACATGCAGTGTTTCCTTGATTGAATTAGCTCTCACACCAATATTTGCGTCTAGAGCCTTTGCATTGAGGGCTATCTGAAAACGGCTGTGGCGCTGAAGTTGCCTGTGAATGTGGAGTTGGTGTCATGTGAAACCCGCATGTGGAGCATTCGTTTGTGTGGGATGCTCACCAAGTTTCATTTCAGTCCTAGGCACTCAAAGGGCACTAAGCATAGAGTGTGAAAACTGAGTTTCCTTGAGAGCTGCTTGGAAGCCTGAATGTGTGTGAAGTTGTCGAGCCAAATGGAGTTGTTCTCCCACAAGAACCACTCGGCTGATCCTTCTTCAATATGCCCTTCACCAACATGCAGTGTTTCCTTGATTGAATTAGCTCTCACACCAATATTTGCGTCTAGAGCCTTTGCATTGAGGGCTATCTGAAAATGGCTGTGGCGCTGAAGTTGCCTGTGAATGTGGAGTTGGTGTCATGTGAAACCCGCATGTGGAGCATTCGTTTGTGTGGGATGCTCTACCAGGTTCATTCCTAGATAATGCACTCAAAGGGCATTAAGCATAGAGTGTGAAAACTGAGTTTCCTTGAGAGCTGCTTGGAAGCCTGATGGTGTGTGAAGTTAGTGAGCCAAATGGAGTTGTTCTCCCACAAGAACCACTCGGCTGATCCTTCTTCAATATGCCCTTCACCAACATGCAGTGTTTCCTTGATTGAATTAGCTCTCACACCAATATTTGCGTCTAGAGCCTTTGCATTGAGGGCTATCTGAAAACGGCTGTGGCGCTGAAGTTGCCTGAGAATGTGGAGTTGGTGGCATGTGAAACCCGCATGTGGAGCATTCGTTTGTGTGGGATGCTCACCAAGTTTCATTTCAGTCCTAGGCACTCAAAGGGCACTAAGCATAGAGTGTGAAAACTGAGTTTCCTTGAGAGCTGCTTGGAAGCCTGATGGTGTGTGAAGTTAGTGAGCCAAATGGAGTTGTTCTCCCACAAGAACCACTCGGCTGATCCTTCTTCAATATGCCCTTCACCAACATGCAGTGTTTCCTTGATTGAATTAGCTCTCACACCAATATTTGCGTCTAGAGCCTTTGCATTGAGGGCTATCTGAAAACGGCTGTGGCGCTGAAGTTGCCTGTGAATGTGGAGTTGGTGTCATGTGAAACCCGCATGTGGAGCATTCGTTTGTGTGGGATGCTCACCAAGTTTCATTTCAGTCCTAGGCACTCAAAGGGCACTAAGCATAGAGTGTGAAAACTGAGTTTCCTTGAGAGCTGCTTGGAAGCCTGAATGTGTGTGAAGTTGTCGAGCCAAATGGAGTTGTTCTCCCACAAGAACCACTCGGCTGATCCTTCTTCAATATGCCCTTCACCAACATGCAGTGTTTCCTTGATTGAATTAGCTCTCACACCAATATTTGCGTCTAGAGCCTTTGCATTGAGGGCTATCTGAAAATGGCTGTGGCGCTGAAGTTGCCTGTGAATGTGGAGTTGGTGTCATGTGAAACCCGCATGTGGAGCATTCGTTTGTGTGGGATGCTCTACCAGGTTCATTCCTAGATAATGCACTCAAAGGGCATTAAGCATAGAGTGTGAAAACTGAGTTTCCTTGAGAGCTGCTTGGAAGCCTGATGGTGTGTGAAGTTAGTGAGCCAAATGGAGTTGTTCTCCCACAAGAACCACTCGGCTGATCCTTCTTCAATATGCCCTTCACCAACATGCAGTGTTTCCTTGATTGAATTAGCTCTCACACCAATATTTGCGTCTAGAGCCTTTGCATTGAGGGCTATCTGAAAACGGCTGTGGCGCTGAAGTTGCCTGAGAATGTGGAGTTGGTGGCATGTGAAACCCGCATGTGGAGCATTCGTTTGTGTGGGATGCTCACCAAGTTTCATTTCAGTCCTAGGCACTCAAAGGGCACTAAGCATAGAGTGTGAAAACTGAGTTTCCTTGAGAGCTGCTTGGAAGCCTGAATGTGTGTGAAGTTGTCGAGCCAAATGGAGTTGTTCTCCCACAAGAACCACTCGGCTGATCCTTCTTCAATATGCCCTTCACCAACATGCAGTGTTTCCTTGATTGAATTAGCTCTCACACCAATATTTGCGTCTAGAGCCTTTGCATTGAGGGCTATCTGAAAATGGCTGTGGCGCTGAAGTTGCCTGTGAATGTGGAGTTGGTGTCATGTGAAACCCGCATGTGGAGCATTCGTTTGTGTGGGATGCTCTACCAGGTTCATTCCTAGATAATGCACTCAAAGGGCATTAAGCATAGAGTGTGAAAACTGAGTTTCCTTGAGAGCTGCTTGGAAGCCTGATGGTGTGTGAAGTTAGTGAGCCAAATGGAGTTGTTCTCCCACAAGAACCACTCGGCTGATCCTTCTTCAATATGCCCTTCACCAACATGCAGTGTTTCCTTGATTGAATTAGCTCTCACACCAATATTTGCGTCTAGAGCCTTTGCATTGAGGGCTATCTGAAAACGGCTGTGGCGCTGAAGTTGCCTGAGAATGTGGAGTTGGTGGCATGTGAAACCCGCATGTGGAGCATTCGTTTGTGTGGGATGCTCACCAAGTTTCATTTCAGTCCTAGGCACTCAAAGGGCACTAAGCATAGAGTGTGAAAACTGAGTTTCCTTGAGAGCTGCTTGGAAGCCTGATGGTGTGTGAAGTTAGTGAGCCAAATGGAGTTGTTCTCCCACAAGAACCACTCGGCTGATCCTTCTTCAATATGCCCTTCACCAACATGCAGTGTTTCCTTGATTGAATTAGCTCTCACACCAATATTTGCGTCTAGAGCCTTTGCATTGAGGGCTATCTGAAAACGGCTGTGGCGCTGAAGTTGCCTGTGAATGTGGAGTTGGTGTCATGTGAAACCCGCATGTGGAGCATTCGTTTGTGTGGGATGCTCACCAAGTTTCATTTCAGTCCTAGGCACTCAAAGGGCACTAAGCATAGAGTGTGAAAACTGAGTTTCCTTGAGAGCTGCTTGGAAGCCTGAATGTGTGTGAAGTTGTCGAGCCAAATGGAGTTGTTCTCCCACAAGAACCACTCGGCTGATCCTTCTTCAATATGCCCTTCACCAACATGCAGTGTTTCCTTGATTGAATTAGCTCTCACACCAATATTTGCGTCTAGAGCCTTTGCATTGAGGGCTATCTGAAAATGGCTGTGGCGCTGAAGTTGCCTGTGAATGTGGAGTTGGTGTCATGTGAAACCCGCATGTGGAGCATTCGTTTGTGTGGGATGCTCTACCAGGTTCATTCCTAGATAATGCACTCAAAGGGCATTAAGCATAGAGTGTGAAAACTGAGTTTCCTTGAGAGCTGCTTGGAAGCCTGATGGTGTGTGAAGTTAGTGAGCCAAATGGAGTTGTTCTCCCACAAGAACCACTCGGCTGATCCTTCTTCAATATGCCCTTCACCAACATGCAGTGTTTCCTTGATTGAATTAGCTCTCACACCAATATTTGCGTCTAGAGCCTTTGCATTGAGGGCTATCTGAAAACGGCTGTGGCGCTGAAGTTGCCTGAGAATGTGGAGTTGGTGGCATGTGAAACCCGCATGTGGAGCATTCGTTTGTGTGGGATGCTCACCAAGTTTCATTTCAGTCCTAGGCACTCAAAGGGCACTAAGCATAGAGTGTGAAAACTGAGTTTCCTTGAGAGCTGCTTGGAAGCCTGATGGTGTGTGAAGTTAGTGAGCCAAATGGAGTTGTTCTCCCACAAGAACCACTCGGCTGATCCTTCTTCAATATGCCCTTCACCAACATGCAGTGTTTCCTTGATTGAATTAGCTCTCACACCAATATTTGCGTCTAGAGCCTTTGCATTGAGGGCTATCTGAAAATGGCTGTGGCGCTGAAGTTGCCTGTGAATGTGGAGTTGGTGGCATGTGAAACCCGCATGTGGAGCATTCGTTTGTGTGGGATGCTCTACCAGGTTCATTCCTAGATAATGCACTCAAAGGGCATTAAGCATAGAGTGTGAAAACTGAGTTTCCTTAAGAGCTGCTTGGAAGCCTGATGGTGTGTGAAGTTAGTGAGCCAAATGGAGTTGTTCTCCCACAAGAACCACTCGGCTGATCCTTCTTCAATATGCCCTTCACCAACATGCAGTGTTTCCTTGATTGAATTAGCTCTCACACCAATATTTGCGTCTAGAGCCTTTGCATTGAGGGCTATCTGAAAACGGCTGTGGCGCTGAAGTTGCCTGAGAATGTGGAGTTGGTGGCATGTGAAACCCACATGTGGAGCATTCGTTTGTGTGGGATGCTTACCAAGTTTCATTTCAGTCCTAGGCACTCAAAGGGCACTAAGCATAGAGTGTGAAAACTGAGTTTCCTTGAGAGCTGCTTGGAAGCCTGATGGTGTGTGAAGTTAGTGAGCCAAATGGAGTTGTTCTCCCACAAGAACCACTCGGCTGATCCTTCTTCAATATGCCCTTCACCAACATGCAGTGTTTCCTTGATTGAATTAGCTCTCACACCAATATTTGCGTCCAGAGCCTTTGCATTGAGGGCTGTCTGAAAACGGCTGTGGCGGTGAAGTTGCCTGTGAATGTGGAGTTGGTGGCATGTGAAACCCGCATGTGGAGCATTCGTTTGTGTGGGATGCTCTAACAGGTTCATTCCTAGATAATGCCCTCAAAGGGCACTAAGCATAGAGTGTGAAAACTGAGTTTCCTTGAGAGCTGCTTGGAAGCCTGATGGTGTGTGAAGTTAGTGAGCCAAATGGAGTTGTTCTCCCACAAGAACCACTCGGCTGATCCTTCTTCTATATGCCCTTCACCAACATGCAGTGTTTCTTTGATTGCATTAGCTCTCACACCAATATTTGCGTCTAGAGCCTTTGCATTGAGGGCTATCTGAAAACGGCTGTGGCGCTGAAGTTGCCTGAGAATGTGGAGTTGGTGGCATGTGAAACCCGCATGTGGAGCATTCGTTTGTGTGGGATGCTCACCAAGTTTCATTTCAGTCCTAGGCACTCAAAGGGCACTAAGCATAGAGTGTGAAAACTGAGTTTCCTTGAGAGCTGCTTGGAAGCCTGAATGTGTGTGAAGTTAGTGAGCCAAATGGAGTTGTTCTCCCACAAGAACCACTCGGCTGATCCTTCTTCAATATGCCCTTCACCAACATGCAGTGTTTCCTTGATTGAATTAGCTCTCACACCAATATTTGCGTCTAGAGCCTTTGCATTGAGGGCTATCTGAAAATGGCTGTGGCGCTGAAGTTGCCTGTGAATGTGGAGTTGGTGGCATGTGAAACCCGCATGTGGAGCATTCGTTTGTGTGGGATGCTCTACCAGGTTCATTCCTAGATAATGCACTCAAAGGGCATTAAGCATAGAGTGTGAAAACTGAGTTTCCTTGAGAGCTGCTTGGAAGCCTGATGGTGTGTGAAGTTAGTGAGCCAAATGGAGTTGTTCTCCCACAAGAACCACTCGGCTGATCCTTCTTCAATATGCCCTTCACCAACATGCAGTGTTTCCTTGATTGAATTAGCTCTCACACCAATATTTGCGTCTAGAGCCTTTGCATTGAGGGCTATCTGAAAACGGCTGTGGCGCTGAAGTTGCCTGAGAATGTGGAGTTGGTGGCATGTGAAACCCGCATGTGGAGCATTCGTTTGTGTGGGATGCTCACCAAGTTTCATTTCAGTCCTAGGCACTCAAAGGGCACTAAGCATAGAGTGTGAAAACTGAGTTTCCTTGAGAGCTGCTTGGAAGCCTGATGGTGTGTGAAGTTAGTGAGCCAAATGGAGTTGTTCTCCCACAAGAACCACTCGGCTGATCCTTCTTCAATATGCCCTTCACCAACATGCAGTGTTTCCTTGATTGAATTAGCTCTCACACCAATATTTGCGTCTAGAGCCTTTGCATTGAGGGCTATCTGAAAATGGCTGTGGCGCTGAAGTTGCCTGTGAATGTGGAGTTGGTGGCATGTGAAACCCGCATGTGGAGCATTCGTTTGTGTGGGATGCTCTACCAGGTTCATTCCTAGATAATGCACTCAAAGGGCATTAAGCATAGAGTGTGAAAACTGAGTTTCCTTAAGAGCTGCTTGGAAGCCTGATGGTGTGTGAAGTTAGTGAGCCAAATGGAGTTGTTCTCCCACAAGAACCACTCGGCTGATCCTTCTTCAATATGCCCTTCACCAACATGCAGTGTTTCCTTGATTGAATTAGCTCTCACACCAATATTTTCGTCTAGAGCCTTTGCATTGAGGGCTATCTGAAAACGGCTGTGGCGCTGAAGTTGCCTGAGAATGTGGAGTTGGTGGCATGTGAAACCCGCATGTGGAGCATTCGTTTGTGTGGGATGCTTACCAAGTTTCATTTCAGTCCTAGGCACTCAAAGGGCACTAAGCATAGAGTGTGAAAACTGAGTTTCCTTGAGAGCTGCTTGGAAGCCTGATGGTGTGTGAAGTTAGTGAGCCAAATGGAGTTGTTCTCCCACAAGAACCACTCGGCTGATCCTTCTTCAATATGCCCTTCACCAACATGCAGTGTTTCCTTGATTGAATTAGCTCTCACACCAATATTTGCGTCCAGAGCCTTTGCATTGAGGGCTGTCTGAAAACGGCTGTGGCGGTGAAGTTGCCTGTGAATGTGGAGTTGGTGGCATGTGAAACCCGCATGTGGAGCATTCGTTTGTGTGGGATGCTCTAACAGGTTCATTCCTAGATAATGCCCTCAAAGGGCACTAAGCATAGAGTGTGAAAACTGAGTTTCCTTGAGAGCTGCTTGGAAGCCTGATGGTGTGTGAAGTTAGTGAGCCAAATGGAGTTGTTCTCCCACAAGAACCACTCGGCTGATCCTTCTTCTATATGCCCTTCACCAACATGCAGTGTTTCTTTGATTGCATTAGCTCTCACACCAATATTTGCGTCTAGAGCCTTTGCATTGAGGGCTATCTGAAAACGGCTGTGGCGCTGAAGTTGCCTGAGAATGTGGAGTTGGTGGCATGTGAAACCCGCATGTGGAGCATTCGTTTGTGTGGGATGCTCACCAAGTTTCATTTCAGTCCTAGGCACTCAAAGGGCACTAAGCATAGAGTGTGAAAACTGAGTTTCCTTGAGAGCTGCTTGGAAGCCTGATGGTGTGTGAAGTTAGTGAGCCAAATGGAGTTGTTCTCCCACAAGAACCACTCGGCTGATCCTTCTTCAATATGCCCTTCACCAACATGCAGTGTTTCCTTGATTGAATTAGCTCTCACACCAATATTTGCGTCTAGAGCCTTTGCATTGAGGGCTATCTGAAAATGGCTGTGGCGCTGAAGTTGCCTGTGAATGTGGAGTTGGTGGCATGTGAAACCCGCATGTGGAGCATTCGTTTGTGTGGGATGCTCTACCAGGTTCATTCCTAGATAATGCACTCAAAGGGCATTAAGCATAGAGTGTGAAAACTGAGTTTCCTTAAGAGCTGCTTGGAAGCCTGATGGTGTGTGAAGTTAGTGAGCCAAATGGAGTTGTTCTCCCACAAGAACCACTCGGCTGATCCTTCTTCAATATGCCCTTCACCAACATGCAGTGTTTCCTTGATTGAATTAGCTCTCACACCAATATTTGCGTCTAGAGCCTTTGCATTGAGGGCTATCTGAAAACGGCTGTGGCGCTGAAGTTGCCTGAGAATGTGGAGTTGGTGGCATGTGAAACCCGCATGTGGAGCATTCGTTTGTGTGGGATGCTTACCAAGTTTCATTTCAGTCCTAGGCACTCAAAGGGCACTAAGCATAGAGTGTGAAAACTGAGTTTCCTTGAGAGCTGCTTGGAAGCCTGATGGTGTGTGAAGTTAGTGAGCCAAATGGAGTTGTTCTCCCACAAGAACCACTCGGCTGATCCTTCTTCAATATGCCCTTCACCAACATGCAGTGTTTCCTTGATTGAATTAGCTCTCACACCAATATTTGCGTCCAGAGCCTTTGCATTGAGGGCTGTCTGAAAACGGCTGTGGCGGTGAAGTTGCCTGTGAATGTGGAGTTGGTGGCATGTGAAACCCGCATGTGGAGCATTCGTTTGTGTGGGATGCTCTAACAGGTTCATTCCTAGATAATGCCCTCAAAGGGCACTAAGCATAGAGTGTGAAAACTGAGTTTCCTTGAGAGCTGCTTGGAAGCCTGATGGTGTGTGAAGTTAGTGAGCCAAATGGAGTTGTTCTCCCACAAGAACCACTCGGCTGATCCTTCTTCTATATGCCCTTCACCAACATGCAGTGTTTCTTTGATTGCATTAGCTCTCACACCAATATTTGCGTCTAGAGCCTTTGCATTGAGGGCTATCTGAAAACGGCTGTGGCGCTGAAGTTGCCTGAGAATGTGGAGTTGGTGGCATGTGAAACCCGCATGTGGAGCATTCGTTTGTGTGGGATGCTCACCAAGTTTCATTTCAGTCCTAGGCACTCAAAGGGCACTAAGCATAGAGTGTGAAAACTGAGTTTCCTTGAGAGCTGCTTGGAAGCCTGAATGTGTGTGAAGTTAGTGAGCCAAATGGAGTTGTTCTCCCACAAGAACCACTCGGCTGATCCTTCTTCAATATGCCCTTCACCAACATGCAGTGTTTCCTTGATTGAATTAGCTCTCACACCAATATTTGCGTCTAGAGCCTTTGCATTGAGGGCTATCTGAAAATGGCTGTGGCGCTGAAGTTGCCTGTGAATGTGGAGTTGGTGGCATGTGAAACCCGCATGTGGAGCATTCGTTTGTGTGGGATGCTCTACCAGGTTCATTCCTAGATAATGCACTCAAAGGGCATTAAGCATAGAGTGTGAAAACTGAGTTTCCTTGAGAGCTGCTTGGAAGCCTGATGGTGTGTGAAGTTGGTGAGCCAAATGGAGTTGTTCTCCCACAAGAACCACTCGGCTGATCCTTCTTCAATATGCCCTTCACCAACATGCAGTGTTTCCTTGATTGAATTAGCTCTCACACCAATATTTGCGTCTAGATCCTTTGCATTGAGGGCTATCTGAAAACGGCTGTGGCGCTGAAGTTGCCTGAGAATGTGGAGTTGGTGGCATGTGAAACCCGCATGTGGAGCATTCGTTTGTGTGGGATGCTCACCAAGTTTCATTTCAGTCCTAGGCACTCAAACGGCACTAAGCATAGAGTGTGAAAACTGAGTTTGCTTGAGAGCTGCTTGGAAGCCTGATGGTGTGTGAAGTTAGTGAGCCAAATGGAGTTGTTCTCCCACAAGAACCACTCGGCTGATCCTTCTTCAATATGCCCTTCACCAACATGCAGTGTTTCCTTGATTGCATTAGCTCTCACACCAATATTTGAGTCTAGAGCCTTTGCATTGAGGGCTATCTGAAAATGGCTGTGGCGCTGAAGTTGCCTGAGAATGTGGAGTTGGTGGCATGTGAAACCCGCATGTGGAGCATTCGTTTGTGTGGGATGCTCACCAAGTTTCATTTCAGTCCTAGGCACTCAAAGGGCACTAAGCATAGAGTGTGAAAACTGAGTTTCCTTGAGAGCTGCTTGGAAGCCTGATGGTGTGTGAAGTTAGTGAGCCAAATGGAGTTGGTCACCCACAAGAACCACTCGGCTGATCATTCTTCAATATGTCCTTCACCAACATGCAGTGTTTCCTTGATTGAATTAGCTCTCACACCAATATTTGCGTCTAGAGCCTTTGCATTGAGGGCTATCTGAAAACGGCTGTGGCGCTGAAGTTGCCTGAGAATGTGGAGTTGGTGGCATGTGAAACCCGCATGTGGAGCATTCGTTTGTGTGGGATGCTCACCAAGCTTCATTTCAGTCCAAGGCACTCAAAGGGCACTAAGCATAGAGTGTGAAAACTGAGATTCCTTGAGAGCTGCTTGGAAACCTGATGGTGTGTGAAGTTAGTGAGCCAAATGGAGTTGTTCTCCCACAAGAACCACTCGGCTGATCCTTCTTCAATATGCCCTTCACCAACATGCAGTGTTTCCTAGATTGAATTAGCTCTCACACCAATATTTGCGTCTAGAGCCTTTGCATTGAGGGCTATCTGAAAACGGCTGTGGCGGTGAAGTTGACTGAGAATGTGGAGTTGGTGGCATGTGAAACCCGCATGTGGAGCATTCGTTTGTGTGGGATGCACTACCAGGTTCATTCCTAGATAATGCACTCAAAGGGCATTAAGCATAGAGTGTGAAAACTGAGTTTCCTTGAGAGCTGCTTGGAAGCCTGATGGTGTGTGAAGTTAGTGAGCCAAATGGAGTTGTTCTCCCACAAGAACCACTCGGCTGATCCTTCTTCAATATGCCCTTCAGCAACATGCAGTGTTTCCTTGATTGAATTAGCTCTCACACCAATATTTGCGTCCAGAGCCTTTGCATTGAGGGCTGTCTGAAAACGGCTGTGACGCTGAAGTTGCCTGTGAATGTGGAGTTGGTGGCATGTGAAACCCGCATGTGGAGCATTCGTTTGTGTGGGATGCTCTAACAGGTTCATTCCTAGATAATGCCCTCAAAGGGCACTAAGCATAGAGTGTGAAAACTGAGTTTCCTTGAGAGCTGCTTGGAAGCCTGATGGTGTGTGAAGTTAGTGAGCCAAATGGAGTTGTTCTCCCACAAGAACCACTCGGCTGATCCTTCTTCAATATGCCCTTCACCAACATGCAGTGTTTCCTTGATTGAATTAGCTCTCACACCAATATTTGCGTCTAGAGCCTTTGCATTGAGGGCTATCTGAAAACGGCTGTGGCACTGAAGTTGCCTGTGAATGTGGAGTTGGTGGCATGTGAAACCCGCATGTGGAGCATTCGTTTGTGTGGGATGCTCACCAAGTTTCATTTCAGTCCTAGGCACTCAAAGGGCACTAAGCATAGAGTGTGAAAACTGAGTTTCCTTGAGAGCTGCTTGGAAGCCTGATGGTGTGTGAAGTTAGTGAGCCAAATGGAGTTGTTCTCCCACAAGAACCACTCGGCTGATCATTCTTCAATATGTCCTTCACCAACATGCAGTGTTTCCTTGATTGAATTAGCTCTCACACCAATATTTGCGTCTAGAGCCTTTGCATTGAGGGCTATCTGAAAACGGCTGTGGCGCTGAAGTTGCCTGAGAATGTGGAGTTGGTGGCATGTGAAACCCGCATGTGGAGCATTCGTTTGTGTGGGATGCTCACCAAGCTTCATTTCATCCTAGGCACTCAAAGGGCACTAAGCATAGAGTGTGAAAACTGAGTTTCCTTGAGAGCTGCTTGGAAGCCTGATGGTGTGTAAAGTTAGTGAGCCAAATGGAGTTGTTCTCCCACAAGAACCACTCGGCTGATCCTTCTTCAATATGCCCTTCACCAACATGCAGTGTTTCCTTGATTGAATTAGCTCTCACACCAATATTTGCGTCTAGAGCCTTTGCATTGAGGGCTATCTGAAAACGGCTGTGGAGCTGAAGTTGCCTGAGAATGTGGAGTTGGTGGCATGTGAAACCCGCATGTGGAGCATTCGTTTGTGTGGGATGCACTACCAGGTTCATTCCTAGATAATGCACTCAAAGGGCATTAAGCATAGAGTGTGAAAACTGAGTTTCCTTGAGAGCTGCTTGGAAGCCTGATGGTGTGTGAAGTTAGTGAGCCAAATGGAGTTGTTCTCCCACAAGAACCACTCGGCTGATCCTTCTTCAATATGCCCTTCACCAACATACAGTGTTTCCTTGATTGAATTAGCTCTCACACCAATATTTGCGTCTAGAGCCTTTGCATTGAGGGCTATCTGAAAACGGCTGTGGCGGTGAAGTTGCCTGAGAATGTGGAGTTGGTGGCATGTGAAACCCGCATGTGGAGCATTCGTTTGTGTGGGATGCTCACCAAGCTTCATTTCAGTCCAAGGCACTCAAAGGGCACTAAGCATAGAGTGTGAAAACTGAGTTTCCTGGAGAGCTGCTTGGAAGCCTGATGGTGTGTAAAGTTAGTGAGCCAAATGGAGTTGTTCTCCCACAAGAACCTCTCGGCTGATCCTTCTTCAATATGCCCTTCACCAACATGCAGTGTTTCCTTGATTGAATTAGCTCTCACACCAATATTTGCGCCCAGAGCCTTTGCATTGAGGGCTATCTGAAAACGGCTGAGGCGCTGAAGTTGCCTGTGAATGTGGAGTTGGTGGCATGTGAAACCCGCATGTGGAGCATTCGTTTTTTGTGGGATGCTCTAACAGGATCATTCCTAGATAATGCCCTCAAAGGGCACTAAGCATAGAGTGTGAAAACTGAGTTTCCTTGAGAGCTGCTTGGAAGCCTGATGGTGTGTGAAGTTAGTGAGCCAAATGGAGTTGTTCTCCCACAAGAACCACTCGGCTGATCCTTCTTCAATATGCCCTTCACCAACATGCAGTGTTTCCTTGATTGAATTAGCTCTCACACCAATATTTGCGTCTAGAGCCTTTGCATTGAGGGCTATCTGAAAACGGCTGTGGCACTGAAGTTGCCTGAGAATGTGGAGTTGGTGGCATGTGAAACCCGCATGTGGAGCATTTGTTTGTGTGGGATGCTCACCAAGTTTCATTTCAGTCCTAGGCACTCAAAGGGCACTAAGCATAGAGTGTGAAAACTGAGTTTCCTTGAGAGCTGCTTGGAAGCCTGATGGTGTGTGAAGTTAGTGAGCCAAATGGAGTTGTTCTCCCACAAGAACCACTCGGCTGATCATTCTTCAATATGTCCTTCACCAACATGCAGTGTTTCCTTGATTGAATTAGCTCTCACACCAATATTTGCGTCTAGAGCCTTTGCATTGAGGGCTATCTGAAAACGGCTGTGGCGCTGAAGTTGCCTGTGAATGTGGAGTTGGTGGCATGTGAAACCCGCATGTGGAGCATTCGTTTGTGTGGGATGCTCACCAAGCTTCATTTCAGTCCAAGGCACTCAAAGGGCACTAAGCATAGAGTGTGAAAACTGAGTTTCCTTGAGAGCTGCTTGGAAGCCTGATGGTGTGTGAAGTTAGTGAGCCAAATGGAGTTGTTCTCCCACAAGAACCACTCGGCTGATCCTTCTTCAATATGCCCTTCACCAACATGCAGTGTTTCCTTGATTGAATTAGCTCTCACACCAATATTTGCGTCTAGAGCCTTTGCATTGAGGGCTATCTGAAAACGGCTGTGGCGGTGAAGTTGCCTGAGAATGTGGAGTTGGTGGCATGTGAAACCCGCATGTGGAGCATTCGTTTGTGTGGGATGCTCACCAAGTTTCATTTCAGTCCTAGGCACTCAAAGGGCACTAAGCATAGAGTGTGAAAACTGAGTTTCCTTGAGAGCTGCTTGGAAGCCTGATGGTGTGTGAAGTTAGTGAGCCAAATGGAGTTGTTCTCCCACAAGAACCACTCGGCTGATCATTCCTCAATATGTCCTTCACCAACATGCAGTGTTTCCTTGATTGAATTAGCTCTCACACCAATATTTGCGTCTAGAGCCTTTGCATTGAGGGCTATCTGAAAACGGCTGTGGCGCTGAAGTTGCCTGAGAATGTGGAGTTGGTGGCATGTGAAACCCGCATGTGGAGCATTCGTTTGTGTGGGATGCTCACCAAGCTTCATTTCAGTCCAAGGCACTCAAAGGGCACTAAGCATAGAGTGTGAAAACTGAGTTTCCTTGAGAGCTGCTTGGAAGCCTGATGGTGTGTGAAGTTAGTGAGCCAAATGGAGTTGTTCTCCCACAAGAACCACTCGGCTGATCCTTCTTCAATATGCCCTTCACCAACATGCAGTGTTTCCTAGATTTAATTAGCTCTCACACCAATATTTGCGTCTAGAGCCTTTGCATTGAGGGCTATCTGAAAACGGCTGTGGCGGTGAAGTTGACTGAGAATTTGGAGTTGGTGGCATGTGAAACCCGCATGTGGAGCATTCGTTTGTGTGGGATGCTCACCAAGCTTCATTTCATCCTAGGCACTCAAAGGGCACTAAGCATAGAGTGTGAAAACTGAGTTTCCTTGAGAGCTGCTTGGAAGCCTGATGGTGTGTGAAGTTAGTGAGCCAAATGGAGTTGTTCTCCCACAAGAACCACTCGGCTGATCCTTCTTCAATATGCCCTTCACCAACATGCAGTGTTTCCTTGATTGAATTAGCTCTCACACCAATATTTGTGTCTAGAGCCTTTGCATTGAGGGCTATCTGAAAATGGCTGTGACACTGAAGTTGCCTGAGAATGTGGAGTTGGTGGCATGTGAAACCCGCATGTGGATAATTTGTTTTTGTGGGATCCTCACCTAGCTTCATTAGAATCCTAGGCACTCAAAGGGCACTAAGCATAGAGTGTGAAAACTGAGTTTCCTTGAGAGCTGCTTGGAAGCCTGATGGTGTGTGAAGTTAGTGAGCCAAATGGTGTTGTTCTCCCACAAGAACCACTCGGCTGATCCGTCTTCAATATGCCCTTCACCAACATGCAGTGTTTCCTTGATTGAATTAGCTCTCACACCAATATTTGTGTCTAGAGCCTTTGCATTGAGGGCTATCTGAAAACGGCTGTGGCGCTGAAGTTGCCTGAGAATGTGGAGTTGGTGGCATGTGAAACACGCATGTGGAGCATTCGTTTGTGTGGGATGCTCACCAAGTTTCATTTCAGTCCTAGGCACTCAAAGGGCACTAAGCATAGAGTGTGAAAACTGAGTTTCCTTGAGAGCTGCTTGGAAGCCTGATGGTGTGTGAAGTTAGTGAGCCAAATGGAGTTGTTCTCCCACAAGAACCACTCGGCTGATCATTCTTCAATATGTCCTTCACCAACATGCAGTGTTTCCTTGATTGAATTAGCGCTCACACCAATATTTGCGTCTAGAGCATTTGCATTGAGGGCTATCTGAAAACGGCTGTGGCGTTGAAGTTGCCTGAGAATGTGGAGTTGGTGGCATGTGAAACCCGCATGTGGAGCATTCGTTTGTGTGGGATGCTCACCAAGCTTCATTTCAGTCCAAGGCACTCAAAGGGCACTAAGCATAGAGTGTGAAAACTGAGTTTCCTTGAGAGCTGCTTGGAAGCCTGAATGTGTGTGAAGTTAGTGAGCCAAATGGAGTTGTTCTCCCACAAGAACCACTCGGCTGATCCTTCTTCAATATGCCCTTCACCAACATGCAGTGTTTCCTTGATTGAATTAGCTCTCACACCAATATTTGCGTCTAGAGCCTTTGCATTGAGGGCTATCTGAAAATGGCTGAGGCGCTGAAGTTGCCTGAGAATGTGGAGTTGGTGGCATGTGAAACCTGCATGTGGAGCATTTGTTTGTGTGGGATGCTCTACCAGATTCATTCCTAGATAATGCACTCAAAGGGCACTAAGCATAGAGTGTGAAAACTGAGTTTCCTTGAGAGCTGCTTGGAAGCCTGATGGTGTGTGAAGTTAGTGAGCCAAATGGAGTTGTTCTCCCACAAGAACCACTCGGCTGATCCTTCTTCAATATGCCCTTCACCAACATGCAGTGTTTCCTTGATTGAATTAGCTCTCACACCAATATTTCTGTCTAGAGCCTTTGCATTGAGGGCTATCTGAAAACGGCTGAGGCGCTGAAGTTGCCTGTGAATGTGGAGTTGGTGGCATGTGAAACCTGCATGTGGAGCATTTGTTTGTGTGGGATGCTCTAACAGGATCATTCCCAGATAATGCACTCAAAGGGCACTAAGCATAGAGTGTGAAAACTGAGTTTCCTTGAGAGCTGCTTGGAAGCCTGATGTTGTGTGAAGTTAGTGAGCCAAATGGAGTTGTTCTCCCACAAGAACCACTCGGCTGATCCTTCTTCAATATGCCCTTCACCAACATGCAGTGTTTCCTTGATTGAATTAGAACTCACACCAATATTTGCGTCTAGAGCCTTTGCATTGAGGGCTATCTGAAAACGGCTGTGGCGGTGATGTTGCCTGAGAATGTGGAGTTGGTGGCATGTGAAACCCGCATGTGGAGCATTCGTTTGTGTGGGATGCTCACCAAGCTTCATTTCAGTCCAAGGCACTCAAAGGGCACTAAGCATAGAGTGTGAAAACTGAGTTTCCTTGAGAGCTGCTTGGAAGCCTGATGGTGTGTGAAGTTAGTGAGCCAAATGGAGTTGTTCTCCCACAAGAACCACTCGGCTGATCCTTCTTCAATATGCCCTTCACCAACATGCAGTGTTTCCTTGATTGAATTAGCTCTCACACCAATATTTGCGTCTAGAGCCTTTGCATTGAGGGCTATCTGAAAACGGCTGTGGCGGTGAAGTTGCCTGAGAATGTGGAGTTGGTGGCATGTGAAACCCGCATGTGGAGCATTCGTTTGTGTGGGATGCTCTAACAGGATCATTCCTAGATAATGCCCTCAAAGGGCACTAAGCATAGAGTGTGAAAACTGAGTTTCCTTGAGAGCTGCTTGGAAGCCTGATGGTGTGTGAAGTTAGTGAGCCAAATGGAGTTGTTCTCCCACAAGAACCACTCGGCTGATCCTTCTTCAATATGCCCTTCACCAACATGCAGTGTTTCCTTGATTGAATTAGCTCTCACACCAATATTTGCGTCTAGAGCCTTTGCATTGAGGGCTATCTGAAAACGGCTGTGGCGGTGAAGTTGCCTGAGAATGTGGAGTTGGTGGCATGTGAAACCCGCATGTGGAGCATTCGTTTGTGTGGGATGCTCACCAAGTTTCATTTCAGTCCTAGGCACTCAAAGGGCACTAAGCATAGAGTGTGAAAACTGAGTTTCCTTGAGAGCTGCTTGGAAGCCTGATGGTGTGTGAAGTTAGTGAGCCAAATGGAGTTGTTCTCCCACAAGAACCACTCGGCTGATCATTCCTCAATATGTCCTTCACCAACATGCAGTGTTTCCTTGATTGAATTAGCTCTCACACCAATATTTGCGTCTAGAGCCTTTGCATTGAGGGCTATCTGAAAACGGCTGTGGCGCTGAAGTTGCCTGAGAATGTGGAGTTGGTGGCATGTGAAACCCGCATGTGGAGCATTCGTTTGTGTGGGATGCTCACCAAGCTTCATTTCAGTCCAAGGCACTCAAAGGGCACTAAGCATAGAGTGTGAAAACTGAGTTTCCTTGAGAGCTGCTTGGAAGCCTGATGGTGTGTGAAGTTAGTGAGCCAAATGGAGTTGTTCTCCCACAAGAACCACTCGGCTGATCCTTCTTCAATATGCCCTTCACCAACATGCAGTGTTTCCTAGATTTAATTAGCTCTCACACCAATATTTGCGTCTAGAGCCTTTGCATTGAGGGCTATCTGAAAACGGCTGTGGCGGTGAAGTTGACTGAGAAGTTGGAGTTGGTGGCATGTGAAACCCGCATGTGGAGCATTCGTTTGTGTGGGATGCTCACCAAGCTTCATTTCATCCTAGGCACTCAAAGGGCACTAAGCATAGAGTGTGAAAACTGAGTTTCCTTGAGAGCTGCTTGGAAGCCTGATGGTGTGTGAAGTTAGTGAGCCAAATGGAGTTGTTCTACCACAAGAACCACTCGGCTGATCCTTCTTCAATATGCCCTTCACCAACATGCAGTGTTTCCTTGATTGAATTAGCTCTCACACCAATATTTGTGTCTAGAGCCTTTGCATTGAGGGCTATCTGAAAATGGCTGTGACACTGAAGTTGCCTGAGAATGTGGAGTTGGTGGCATGTGAAACCCGCATGTGGATAATTTGTTTTTGTGGGATCCTCACCTAGCTTCATTAGAATCCTAGGCACTCAAAGGGCACTAAGCATAGAGTGTGAAAACTGAGTTTCCTTGAGAGCTGCTTGGAAGCCTGATGGTGTGTGAAGTTAGTGAGCCAAATGGTGTTGTTCTCCCACAAGAACCACTCGGCTGATCCGTCTTCAATATGCCCTTCACCAACATGCAGTGTTTCCTTGATTGAATTAGCTCTCACACCAATATTTGTGTCTAGAGCCTTTGCATTGAGGGCTATCTGAAAACGGCTGTGGCGCTGAAGTTGCCTGAGAATGTGGAGTTGGTGGCATGTGAAACACGCATGTGGAGCATTCGTTTGTGTGGGATGCTCACCAAGTTTCATTTCAGTCCTAGGCACTCAAAGGGCACTAAGCATAGAGTGTGAAAACTGAGTTTCCTTGAGAGCTGCTTGGAAGCCTGATGGTGTGTGAAGTTAGTGAGCCAAATGGAGTTGTTCTCCCACAAGAACCACTCGGCTGATCATTCTTCAATATGTCCTTCACCAACATGCAGTGTTTCCTTGATTGAATTAGCGCTCACACCAATATTTGCGTCTAGAGCATTTGCATTGAGGGCTATCTGAAAACGGCTGTGGCGTTGAAGTTGCCTGAGAATGTGGAGTTGGTGGCATGTGAAACCCGCATGTGGAGCATTCGTTTGTGTGGGATGCTCACCAAGCTTCATTTCAGTCCAAGGCACTCAAAGGGCACTAAGCATAGAGTGTGAAAACTGAGTTTCCTTGAGAGCTGCTTGGAAGCCTGAATGTGTGTGAAGTTAGTGAGCCAAATGGAGTTGTTCTCCCACAAGAACCACTCGGCTGATCCTTCTTCAATATGCCCTTCACCAACATGCAGTGTTTCCTTGATTGAATTAGCTCTCACACCAATATTTGCGTCTAGAGCCTTTGCATTGAGGGCTATCTGAAAATGGCTGAGGCGCTGAAGTTGCCTGAGAATGTGGAGTTGGTGGCATGTGAAACCTGCATGTGGAGCATTTGTTTGTGTGGGATGCTCTACCAGATTCATTCCTAGATAATGCACTCAAAGGGCACTAAGCATAGAGTGTGAAAACTGAGTTTCCTTGAGAGCTGCTTGGAAGCCTGATGGTGTGTGAAGTTAGTGAGCCAAATGGAGTTGTTCTCCCACAAGAACCACTCGGCTGATCCTTCTTCAATATGCCCTTCACCAACATGCAGTGTTTCCTTGATTGAATTAGCTCTCACACCAATATTTCTGTCTAGAGCCTTTGCATTGAGGGCTATCTGAAAACGGCTGAGGCGCTGAAGTTGCCTGTGAATGTGGAGTTGGTGGCATGTGAAACCTGCATGTGGAGCATTTGTTTGTGTGGGATGCTCTAACAGGATCATTCCCAGATAATGCACTCAAAGGGCACTAAGCATAGAGTGTGAAAACTGAGTTTCCTTGAGAGCTGCTTGGAAGCCTGATGTTGTGTGAAGTTAGTGAGCCAAATGGAGTTGTTCTCCCACAAGAACCACTCGGCTGATCCTTCTTCAATATGCCCTTCACCAACATGCAGTGTTTCCTTGATTGAATTAGAACTCACACCAATATTTGCGTCTAGAGCCTTTGCATTGAGGGCTATCTGAAAACGGCTGTGGCGGTGATGTTGCCTGAGAATGTGGAGTTGGTGGCATGTGAAACCCGCATGTGGAGCATTCGTTTGTGTGGGATGCTCACCAAGCTTCATTTCAGTCCAAGGCACTCAAAGGGCACTAAGCATAGAGTGTGAAAACTGAGTTTCCTTGAGAGCTGCTTGGAAGCCTGATGGTGTGTGAAGTTAGTGAGCCAAATGGAGTTGTTCTCCCACAAGAACCACTCGGCTGATCCTTCTTCAATATGCCCTTCACCAACATGCAGTGTTTCCTTGATTGAATTAGCTCTCACACCAATATTTGCGTCTAGAGCCTTTGCATTGAGGGCTATCTGAAAACGGCTGTGGCGGTGAAGTTGCCTGAGAATGTGGAGTTGGTGGCATGTGAAACCCGCATGTGGAGCATTCGTTTGTGTGGGATGCTCACCAAGCTTCATTTCATCCTAGGCACTCAAAGGGCACTAAGCATAGAGTGTGAAAACTGAGTTTCCTTGAGAGCTGCTTGGAAGCCTGATGGTGTGTGAAGTTAGTGAGCCAAATGGAGTTGTTCTCCCACAAGAACCACTCGGCTGATCCTTCTTCAATATGCCCTTCACCAACATGCAGTGTTTCCTTGATTGAATTAGCTCTCACACCAATATTTGTGTCTAGAGCCTTTGCATTGAGGGCTATCTGAAAATGGCTGTGACACTGAAGTTGCCTGAGAATGTGGAGTTGGTGGCATGTGAAACCCGCATGTGGAGAATTTGTTTTTGTGGGATCCTCACTTAGCTTCATTAGAATCCTAGGCACTCAAAGGGCACTAAGCATAGAGTGTGAAAACTGAGTTTCCTTGAGAGCTGCTTGGAAGCCTGATGGTGTGTGAAGTTAGTGAGCCAAATGGTGTTGTTCTCCCACAAGAACCACTCGGCTGATCCGTCTTCAATATGCCCTTCACCAACATGCAGTGTTTCCTTGATTGAATTAGCTCTCACACCAATATTTGCGTCTAGAGCCTTTGCATTGAGGGCTATCTGAAAACGGCTGTGGCGCTGAAGTTGCCTGAGAATGTGGAGTTGGTGGCATGTGAAACCCGCATGTGGAGCATTCGTTTGTGTGGGATGCTCACCAAGTTTCATTTCAGTCCTAGGCACTCAAAGGGCACTAAGCATAGAGTGTGAAAACTGAGTTTCCTTGAGAGCTGCTTGGAAGCCTGATGGTGTGTGAAGTTAGTGAGCCAAATGGAGTTGTTCTCCCACAAGAACCACTCGGCTGATCATTCTTCAATATGTCCTTCACCAACATGCAGTGTTTCCTTGATTGAATTAGCTCTCACACCAATATTTGCGTCTAGAGCATTTGCATTGAGGGCTATCTGAAAACGGCTGTGGCGTTGAAGTTGCCTGAGAATGTGGAGTTGGTGGCATGTGAAACCCGCATGTGGAGCATTCGTTTGTGTGGGATGCTCACCAAGCTTCATTTCAGTCCAAGGCACTCAAAGGGCACTAAGCATAGAGTGTGAAAACTGAGTTTCCTTGAGAGCTGCTTGGAAGCCTGATGGTGTGTGAAGTTAGTGAGCCAAATGGAGTTGTTCTCCCACAAGAACCACTCGGCTGATCCTTCTTCAATATGCCCTTCACCAACATGCAGTGTTTCCTTGATTGAATTAGCTCTCACACCAATATTTGCGTCTAGAGCCTTTGCATTGAGGGCTATCTGAAAATGGCTGAGGCGCTGAAGTTGCCTGAGAATGTGGAGTTGGTGGCATGTGAAACCTGTATGTGGAGCATTTGTTTGTGTGGGATGATCTACCAGATTCATTCCTAGATAATGCACTCAAAGGGCACTAAGCATAGAGTGTGAAAACTGAGTTTCCTTGAGAGCTGCTTGGAAGCCTGATGGTGTGTGAAGTTAGTGAGCCAAATGGAGTTGTTCTCCCACAAGAACCACTCGGCTGATCCTTCTTCAATATGCCCTTCACCAACATGCAGTGTTTCCTTGATTGAATTAGCTCTCACACCAATATTTGCGTCCAGAGCCTTTGCATTGAGGGCTATCTGAAAACGGCTGAGGCGCTGAAGTTGCCTGTGAATGTGGAGTTGGTGGCAAGTGAAACCTGCATGTGGAGCATTCGTTTGTGTGGGATGCTCTACCAGGTTCATTCCTAGATAATGCACTCAAAGGGCACTAAGCATAGAGTGTGAAAACTGAGTTTCCTTGAGAGCTGCTTGGAAGCCTGATGGTGTGTGAAGTTAGTGAGCCAAATGGAGTTGTTCTCCCACAAGAACCACTCGGCTGATCCTTCTTCAATATGCCCTTCACCAACATGCAGTGTTTCCTAGATTGAATTAGCTCTCACACCAATATTTGCGTCTAGAGCCTTTGCATTGAGGGCTATCTGAAAACGGCTGTGGCGGTGAAGTTGACTGAGAATTTGGAGTTGGTGGCATGTGAAACCCGCATGTGGAGCATTCGTTTGTGTGGGATGCTCACCAAGCTTCATTTCATCCTAGGCACTCAAAGGGCACTAAGCATAGAGTGTGAAAACTGAGTTTCCTTGAGAGCTGCTTGGAAGCCTGATGGTGTGTGAAGTTAGTGAGCCAAATGGAGTTGTTCTCCCACAAGAACCACTCGGCTGATCCTTCTTCAATATGCCCTTCACAAACATGCAGTGTTTCCTTGATTGAATTAGCTCTCACACCAATATTTGTGTCTAGAGCCTTTGCATTGAGGGCTATCTGAAAATGGCTGTGACACTGAAGTTGCCTGAGAATGTGGAGTTGGTGGCATGTGAAACCCGCATGTGGAGAATTTGTTTTTGTGGGATCCTCACCTAGCTTCATTAGAATCCTAGGCACTCAAAGGGCACTAAGCATAGAGTGTGAAAACTGAGTTTCCTTGAGAGCTGCTTGGAAGCCTGATGGTGTGTGAAGTTAGTGAGCCAAATGGTGTTGTTCTCCCACAAGAACCACTCGGCTGATCCGTCTTCAATATGCCCTTCACCAACATGCATTGTTTCCTTGATTGAATTAGCTCTCACACCAATATTTGCGTCTAGAGCCTTTGCATTGAGGGCTATCTGAAAACGGCTGTGGCGCTGAAGTTGCCTGAGAATGTGGAGTTGGTGGCATGTGAAACCCGCATGTGGAGCATTCGTTTGTGTGGGATGCTCACCAAGTTTCATTTCAGTCCTAGGCACTCAAAGGGCACTAAGCATAGAGTGTGAAAACTGAGTTTCCTTGAGAGCTGCTTGGAAGCCTGATGGTGTGTGAAGTTAGTGAGCCAAATGGAGTTGTTCTCCCACAAGAACCACTCGGCTGATCATTCTTCAATATGCCCTTCACCAACATGCAGTGTTTCCTTGATTGAATTAGCTCTCACACCAATATTTGCGTCTAGAGCATTTGCATTGAGGGCTATCTGAAAACGGCTGTGGCGTTGAAGTTGCCTGAGAATGTGGAGTTGGTGGCATGTGAAACCCGCATGTGGAGCATTCGTTTGTGTGGGATGCTCACCAAGCTTCATTTCAGTCCAAGGCACTCAAAGGGCACTAAGCATAGAGTGTGAAAACTGAGTTTCCTTGAGAGCTGCTTGGAAGCCTGATGGTGTGTGAAGTTAGTGAGCCAAATGGAGTTGTTCTCCCACAAGAACCACTCGGCTGATCCTTCTTCAATATGCCCTTCACCAACATGCAGTGTTTCCTTGATTGAATTAGCTCTCACACCAATATTTGCGTCTAGAGCCTTTGCATTGAGGGCTATCTGAAAATGGCTGAGGCGCTGAAGTTGCCTGAGAATGTGGAGTTGGTGGCATGTGAAACCTGCATGTAGAGCATTTGTTTGTGTGGGATGATCTACCAGGTTCATTCCTAGATAATGCACTCAAAGCGCACTAAGCATAGAGTGTGAAAACTGAGTTTCCTTGAGAGCTGCTTGGAAGCCTGATGGTGTGTGAAGTTAGTGAGCCAAATGGAGTTGTTCTCCCACAAGAACCACTCGGCTGATCCTTCTTCAATATGCCCTTCACCAACATGCAGTGTTTCCTTGATTGAATTAGCTCTCACACCAATATTTGCGTCTAGAGCCTTTGCATTGAGGGCTATCTGAAAACGGCTGTGGCGCTGAAGTTGCCTGTGAATGTGGAGTTGGTGGCATGTGAAACCCGCATGTGGAGCATTCGTTTGTGTGGGATGCTCACCAAGCTTCATTTCAGTCCTAGGCATTCAAAGGGCACTAAGCATAGAGTGTGAAAACTGAGTTTCCTTGAGAGCTGCTTGGAAGCCTGATGGTGTGTGAAGTTAGAGATCCAAATGGAGTTGTTCTCCCACAAGAACCACTCGGCTGATCCTTCTTCAATATGCCCTTCACCAACATGCAATGTTTCCTTGATTGAATTAGCTCTCACACCAATATTTGCGTCTAGAGCCTTTGCATTGAGGGCTATCTGAAAACGGCTGTGGCGGTGATGTTGCCTGAGAATGTGGAGTTGGTGGCATGTGAAACCCGCATGTGGAGCATTCGTTTGTGTGGGATGCTCACCAAGCTTCATTTCATCCTAGGCACTCAAGGGGACTAAGCATAGAGTGTGAAAACTGAGTTTCCTTGAGAGCTGCTTGGAAGCCTGATGGTGTGTGAAGTTAGTGAGCCAAATGGAGTTGTTCTCCCACAAGAACCACTCTGCTGATCCTTCTTCAATATGCCCTTCACCAACATGCAGTGTTTCCTTGATTGCATTAGCTCTCACACCAATATTTGCGTCTAGAGCCTTTGCATTGAGGGCTATCTGAAAACGGCAGTGGCGCTGAAGTTGCCTGACAATGTGAAGTTGGTGGCATGTGAAACCCGCATGTGGAGCATTCGTTTGTGTGGGACGCACTACCAGGTTCATTCCTAGATAATGCACTGAAGGGCACTAATCATAGAGTGTGAAAACTGAGTTTCCTTGAGAGCTGCTTTGAAGCCTGATGGTGTGTGAAGTTAGTGAGCCAAATGGAGTTGTTCTCCCACAAGAACCACTCGGCTGATCCTTCTTCAATATGCCCTTCACCAACATGCAGTGTTTCCTTGATTGAATTAGCTCTCACACCAATATTTGCGTCTAGAGCCTTTGCATTGAGGGCTATCTGAAAACGGCTGTGGCGCTGAAGTTGCCTGAGAATGTGGAGTTGGTGGCATGTGAAACCCGCATGTGGAGCATTCGTTTGTGTGGGATGCTCACCAAGCTTCATTTCATCTAGGCACTCAAGGGGACTAAGCATAGAGTGTGAAAACTGAGTTTCCTTGAGAGCTGCTTGGAAGCCTGATGGTGTGTGAAGTTAGTGAGCCAAATGGAGTTGTTCTCCCACAAGAACCACTCGGCTGATCCTTCTTCAATATGCCCTTCACCAACATGCAGTGTTTCCTTGATTGAATTAGCTCTCACACCAATCTATGCGTCCTGAGCCTTTCCATTAAGGTCTATCTGAAAATGGCTGTGACGCTGAAGTTTGCCTGTGAATGTGGAGTTGGTGGCATGTGAAACCCGCATGTGGAGCCTTTGTTTGTTTGGGATGCTCACCAAGCTTCATTTCATCCTAGGCACTCAAGGGGGACTAAGCATCGTAGATTGTGAAAACTGAGTTTCCTGGAGAGCTGCTTGGAAGCCTGATGGTGTGTGAAAGTTAGTGAGACCAAATGGAGTTGTTCTCCCACAAGAACCACTCGGCTGATCCTTCTTCAATATGCCCTTCACCAAACATGCAGTGTTTCCTTGATTGCATTAGCTCTCACACCAACATTTTGCGTCCCAGAGCCTTTTGCATTGAGGGCTGTCTGAAAACCGCTGTGGCGCTGAAGTTGCATGAACAATGTGAAGTTGGTGGCATGTGAAACCCGCATGTGGGAGCATTCGTTTGTGTGTGGTGGATGCTCTCTACAGGTTCATTCCTAGATAATGCACTCAAAGGGCACTAAGCCATAGAGTGTGAAAACTGAGTTTCCTTGAGAGCTGCTTGGAGAGCCTGATGGCGTGTGAAGTTAGTGAGCGCAAATGGAGTTGTTCGTCCCACAAGAACCACTCGGATGATCCTTCTTCAATATGTCCTTCACCAACATGCAGTGTTTCCTTGATTGAATTAGCTCTCACACCAATATTTGCGTCTAGAGCCTTTTGCATTGAGGGCTATCTGAAAACGGCTGTGGCGCTGAAGTTGCCTGAGAATGTGGAGTTGGTGGCATGTGAAACCCGCATGTGGAGCATTCGTTTGTGTGGGATGCTCACCAAGTTTCATTTCAGTCCTAGGCACTCAAAGGGCACTAAGCATAGAGTGTTGAAAACTGAGTTTCCTTGAGAGCTGCTTGGAAGCCTGATGGTGTGTGAAGTTAGTGAGCCAAATGGAGTTGTTCTCCCACAAGAACCACTCGGCTGATCATTCTTCAATATGCCCTTCACCAACATGCAGTGTTTTATTTGCGTCTAGAGCCTTTGCATTGAGGGCTATCTGAAAACGGCTGTGCCGCTGAAGTTGCCTGTGAATGTGGAGTTGGTGTCATGTGAAACCCGCATGTGGAGCATTCGTTTGTGTGGGATGCTCACCAAGCTTCATTTCAGTCCTAGGCATTCAAAGGGCACTAAGCATAGAGTGTGAAAACTGAGTTTCCTTGAGAGCTGCTTGGAAGCCTGATGGTGTGTGAAGTTAGTGAGCCAAATGGAGTTGTTCTCCCACAAGAACCACTCGGCTGATCCTTCTTCAATATGCCCTTCACCAACATGCAGTGTTTCCTTGATTGAATTAGCTCTCACACCAATATTTGCGTCTAGAGCCTTTGCATTGAGGGCTATCTGAAAATGGCTGTGGCGCTGAAGTTGCCTGTGAATTGGGAGTTGGTGGCATGTGAAACCCGCATGTGGAGCATTCGTTTGTGTGGGATGCACTACCAGGTTCATTCCTAGATAATGCACTGAAGAGCACTAAGCATAGAGTGTGAAAACTGAGTTTCCTTGAGAGCTGCTTGAAGCCTGATGGTGTGTGAAGTTAGTGAGCCAAATGGGGTTGTTCTCCCACAAGAACCACTCGGCTGATCCTTCTTCAATATGCCCTTCACCAACATGCAGTGTTTCCTTGATTGAATTAGCTCTCACACCAATATTTGCGTCTAGAGCCTTTGCATTGAGGGCTATCTGAAAACGGCTGTGGCGCTGAAGTTGCCTGAGAATGTGGAGTGGTGGCATGTGAAACCCGCATGTGGAGCATTCGTTGTGTGGGATGCTCACCAAGCTTCATTTCATCCTAGGCACTCAAGGGG